>NW_016836560.1:0-2482 GCF_001698545.2 Rhinopithecus bieti | reverse complement strand
AGCTTCTCCCAGGTAAGGAGCACAGACCAGCTTCCCACATGCCCCTCAGGTCACACAGGAGCAGTGCAGACCCTTGCACCTTGGCACGAGCCCTCGCAACCCACCCCAGAGGCAGAAGCCCAGCCCTGTGACCCCGGCCTGGCAGGAGGCAGCTGCTGGGGCTCTGCTCAGGGTTCAGCACAGCAAGGTCCAGCCACACCAGGTGAGACATCCACCACCCGGCCATTCGTCTTTAACCTAAAACAGACACAGGAATTCGGCAAGGGCTTCCTTCCCCTGACAAACCCGTCCTTCCTGTTCTCATCTCTCCCTCCTGCCCTGTCACGGCCACCCAGCACTGTGCCCAAGACCTGACTCCCAGTTTCACAGGGAATCCAAGACAATTAGGATTTTGAGAAACTGGGAGCTACGTAGAAAATGAGTTGGTAAAGCCAGTGTCCACTGATCCTCCACTCCACACAGCAGAGAACAGTCCTCGGGATAAAACCCACGGGGCGAGGAAGACGCAATCAAGGCAGGCAGGATGGAGGAGCTGCAAAGGGGGTGGTTCACACACACACAAAAAAGTGAACACAAAGCTAAAGTGCTCAGCGGCTGGAAGACAAAACACAGGAGACAAACACTGATCGTTTAAGAAAAAAAAAAGCCTCATTGTTAAGTCTATCAAGATTTAAGTTCTCAAGTCACAATGTATCAAGCACAGACTTCTCATGCCTGAAACTTGGGGCAGTAACACATGAATCCAGTTCTCCCAAGTCCATCGTTTTCTTTGATGAGCCTCTTGATTCTCAGGCTGGTTTCAAAGTAAGCCCTTCTCTGTTGATGACTTAATAATTAACATACTTGAAAACACATTGACTTCCAAATTAATCTGCTCATAAAATATTACTACACTGGCTGTCATCCACAGAAACAACACAATCACTTTCTGGTTGTGAAAACATTAGAATCTGAAGCCCCCTTGGCCATCTGAAAAGCCCCTGCTTTTGACAAGGGCATTCCAAAGCTAATCTGAAAACTAGTCCAGGCCAAGATCGGTGGGGGTTTGGACTTGCCTCATCACCCCACCTCCCTTCTGGAATTAGACAGAACTTAGACTCTTAGTCTGATGGGAAACATTTACAATCTATTCTCTCCGAAGCTACCTGGAGGATTCCCTCCACATGACAAAGCCTTGCTCTCCACAACCCCTTATCTGACAACTCTCTCGACCATCTGTCAATCAGGAAAGTTTTGAATCTACCTATGACCTGGACACCCCTGCTTCCAGTTGTCCCACCTTTCCAGACCAAACCAATGTACATCTTACATTTATTTGATCGATGTCTCATGTCTCCCTAAAAGCTATAAAACCAGGCTGTGCTCAGACCACCTCGGGAATACGTTCTTAGGATCTCCTGAGGGCTGTTATCAAGGGCCATGGTAACTCATTTGGCTCAGAATAAATCTCGAAATGCTTCACAGAGTTTGACTCTCCTTGCTGACACGGTACCTTTCATGGGTATTCATCTGGGGGACTCACAATCAACCCGAGGCAGCAGCTGCCCAGTGCAAAAGTCTCTGCAGGACTGAGCCTCTGGCACGGGGACTCCAACCCCTGAAGCAGCAGCTCTCCCACGTCCCACGGCCTGATAGACCTGCACCTCCCGGGCTTCTCATTTCAGAGTCTCAGCAACACATCTACCAAATGTCGATCAACATCACAGAAGATTCCTCGAGGCTTTTGGCTGTTGCTTCTCCCCAAGTTTACTCTAAAACCACAATGGGAGAACACGTAGAACAGGATGGCTCTCGGTCACTGACCCTCCTGGTAACACACTGTCTCCAAGGCCCTTTCCCGCCAATCATGGCTTCCTTCGAGTCAGGCTCGAGGGCCACTTCCCCAAGAAGGAAACCCCTTCAATCCAGCAACCACAGCTCCTGGTCCCATCTAGAGCTTGTCTGCCAGGAAGACTCCTCATTCCAGGGAGAGCAGGTGCCACAAACTCAGGGTTTTAGCCATTGCGAAGGCAAACATTCATGAAATTAATACACTTTTTCCTCCTTGCATACTGACGTTTTCTCTTCTGGAGGTCAGCCAAGGCCATCTGCACGAGTCACGAGTGTGATGGCTCCAGGCCCTCCTTCGGTGTCAGCAGTGTGGCTCCGCTGAGACCCTCCTGCACCAGCCGGGCCATGCAGCTGTTCCCACGAATGCTGTCAGCAGACCACAGCGATTCTAAAATAATCAGCAAGCTGAGGTTCCGAACGATGCATTTTAAAGAAAAGTGTGTAAGTTTTACTGCATGAAATCAGCTACATCTTTTGCTACTCCAGAGGCTTTTTGTTTTGCTTTCCTCAAGGTTCTCTGCAATGATCCCACAGTCAAGGTTCCCAGCTGCAGGCAGAGGGTTGGGCAGGCTGCATCTGATGTTTAAAACACAGAGGATCCATGTCGAAGGATTTTCCTGTTCACCAACATCATCAGGACAAACTTTAAGCA
>NW_016836559.1:0-919 GCF_001698545.2 Rhinopithecus bieti | reverse complement strand
CCACACGGTGGTATCTTCTCCCTTTTCTGTTAAAACGTGTCTTCTGCTGCTTCTACATAGACCAAGTGTTTCTTTCTCTTGCCTATCTACATAAATGCTATTTAAGAAAACTGTACTGTAGACACGTGAAGCTAAATTCCACATTATAAAGCAGATGGAGATGACTGAGTATACTGTTTTGTGGAAGGAAGGTTTAAAATGATTTTAGCTTTTTCCCTGAAATAGGGAATAATTTCAACTTTTTCCCTGAGATAGGGAATAATGAAATGGGAAAATAATTAAATTTTCCCATTTAAAGGTTAGATGATATTTAATTATTAGATTATTCATGTATTGCAAGGGAAAAAGGAACTAGATCACCCCATGTACCCAAATGAAAATTTAAAGGGTATGGGCGAATTCATTTGTTTGTTTTTGACAGTCTCACTCTGTTTCTCAGGCTGGGTGCAGTAGTGCAGTGACAGCTCACTGCAACCCCAACCTTCCAGGCTCAAGTGATTTTCCTGCCTCAGCCTCCCCAACTGCTGGGATTTACAGGCATTAACCACCACACACAGCTTATCACCTCTTGGAGACTAGCTTTGAGTTTGGGCATTCAGTGAACTGTATTTTGGTTAATTCCCAAAGTTTCTCACTGTTTATCTTTAATTTGCTAAAAATCTACATGTATTGTAAAAAGCGTTACATTTCCTTAGCATTCACGGATTCCCTGTTAGTGGGGCAGAGACACAGAAGGGCAGAAGGCGTTCGGACATCATCCGGGTTGCAGTTGAGTGCTTGCCCCGAACACACTGGAGCTCTGGGCTCTGTGGCCCCACGGGGGTCCTCTGTCCACTGAGGGGTCGGGTTACCTGGAAGGTCCCTCCAGCCTCTGCGTTTTGGCCCTTTTCAGGTTAACATCTCATTGTTGTCCTGGACA
>NW_016836558.1:0-837 GCF_001698545.2 Rhinopithecus bieti | reverse complement strand
TATTTATTAAAGAAATCAAACTCATGATTTAAAAACCTTCCCACAAAGAAAATTCCAGGTCCAGATGGCTTCACTGGTAAATTATCAAAGACAAAAGGAAGAAATGACATAAAACCTTTCAAATTTACATCAGAGCTATATGTGCTGAGATGTCAATGATCCTTCAAAATAATTGTTAAAAAAAAAAAAAAAAAAAAAAAGGCCAGGTGCAGTGGCTAATGCCTGTAATCCCAGCACGTTGGGAGGCCTTGGTGAGCAGATCACCTGAGGTCGGGAATTCAAGACCAGCCTGGTTAATATGGTGACACCCCGCCTCTACTAAAAATATAAAAATTAGCCGGGCTTTGTGGCACATGCCTGTAATCCCAGCTACTTGGGAGGCTGAGGCAGGAGACTCTCTTGAACCTGGGAGGTGGAGGATCCAGTGAGCCGAGATCTGCAGCCTGGGCAACAGAACAAGACGGAGCAAAAAAAAAAACCAAAAAGGCAGACTGAGTACAGAGGCTAATGCCTATAAGCTCAGTGTTTGGGAGGTCAAGGTAGGAGGATTGTTTGAGCCTAGGAGTTTGAGGCTGTAGTGAGCCATGATCATGCTGGAGCACTCCAGCCTGGGTGACAGAGGGAGACCTCCCATCTCAAAAAAAAGGAAAAGAAAAAACTTTTTTTTTTTTAATTTAGCTGGGCATAGTGGCATGTGCCTATAGTCCCAGCTACTCAGGAGGCAGAGGTGGGAGGATCACCTGAGCCTGGGAGGTTGAGGCTGCAGTGAGCCGAAACTGTGCCACTGCACTCCAGCCTGGGCAACAGAATGAGACCCTATCTCAAAAATGAATAAAT
>NW_016836557.1:0-1335 GCF_001698545.2 Rhinopithecus bieti | reverse complement strand
AATTCTTTTTTTACTGTGTCTCTGCCAGGCTTTGGTATTGGGATGATGTTGGCCTCATAAAATGAGTTAGGGAGGATTCCCTCTTTCTATCGATTGGAATAGTTTCAGAAGGAATGGTAGCAACTCCTCCTTGTACCTCTGGTAGAATTCGGCTGTGAATCCATCAGATCCTGGACATTTTATGGTTGGTAGGCAATTAATTATTGCCTCAATTTCAAAGCCTGTTATTGGTCTACTCAGGAATTCAACTTCTTCCTGGTTTAGTCTCGGGAGAGTGTATGTGTCCAGGAATTCATCCATTTCTTCTAGGTTTTCTAGTTTATTTGTGTAGAGGTGTTTATAGTATTCTCTGATGGTATTTTGTATTTCTGTGGGGTCAGTGGTCATATCCCCTTTATCATTTTTTATTATACCTATTTGATTCTTCTCTGTTTTCTTCTTTATTGGTCTTACTGGTGGTCTATCAATTTTGTTGATCATTTCAAAAAACCAGCTCCTGGATTCACTGGTTTTTTGAAGGGCTTTGTGTGTCTCTATCTCCTTCAGTTCTGCTCTGATCTTAGTTATTTCTTGCCTTCTGCTAGCTTTTGATTTTGTTTGTTCTTGCTTCTCTAGTTCCTTCAATTGTGATGTTAGGGTGTCAATTTTAGATCTTTCCTTGTTTCTCTTGTGGGCATTTAGTGCTATAAATTTCCCTCTACACACTGCTTTAAATGTGTCCCAGGGATTCCGGTATGTTGTGTGTTTTCTCATTGGTTTCAAAGAACATCTTATTTCTGACTTCATTTCGTCATGTACCCAGTAGTTATTCAGGAGCAGGTTGTTCAGTTTCCATGTAGTTGAGTGGTTTTGAGTGAGTTTCTTAATCCTGAGTTCTAGTTTGATTGCACTGTGGTCTGAGAGACAGTTTGTTATAATTTCTGTTCTCTTACATTTGCTGAGGAGTGCTTTACTTTCAACTATGTGGTCAATTTTGGAATAAGTGTGATGTGGTGCTGAGAAAATGTATATTCTTTTGACTTGGAGTGGAGAGTTCTGTAGATGTCTATTAGGTTCGCTTGGTGCAGAGTTGAGTTAAATTCCTTGATATCCTTGTTAACTTTCTGTCTCTTTGATCTGTCTAATGTTGACAGTGGGGCGTTAAAGTCTCCCATTATTAATGTGTGGTAGTCTAAGTCTCTTTGTAAGTCTTTAAGGACTTGCTTTATGAATCTGGCTGCTCCTGTATTGTGTGTATATATATTTAGGATAGTTAGCTCTTCTTGTTGAATTGATCCCTTTACCACTATGATTTGGCCTTCTTTGTCTCTTTTGATCTTTGTTGGTTTAAAGCCT
>NW_016836556.1:0-1631 GCF_001698545.2 Rhinopithecus bieti | reverse complement strand
CGGCCTCCCAAAGTGCTGGGATTACAGGCTTGAGCCACCGCGCCCGGCCTTAAGTCTTTCTCTTAATGATCCAGCAAACATCCTGAGATCACCCTGCCATCCTGATTAAACCAACTGCGTTCCATGCTAACTGTCAATCATGGATAGGGAATTGCATATGTTGATAGGCTCAGGTCTGGAATCTTGTCCATCATGAGCAAGAGGAGGGGTCAACCCCGCATAAACCCCTAAGCTGCTCTAGTGGGGAATGGATAAGATGGACATTGGGAAAGCAACCAGCAGGTCACTTCAGAGTTTAAGCGGCAGGGTGGCACTTCAGATTTAGAAAGCTGGCTTTGCAGCATTGTGGATTTAACTGCTGAAGGTGAGTGATACTGGAGGCAGAGAGGCCAGTCAGGAGGTAATTTAAGGGATCCTGGCAAGAAAAGATAAGCGTGCATGAAAATGGGGGGCAATGTGAGTCAGGAGGACTCACTTCATGGTGTGACGGAGCTAATAGAAATTGGGGACCACCTTGATGCAGAGAATGAGGGGAGGTGGGATGGGGTAAGAATGCCTTGCCCATTTCTGATGTTGTAGTGAAAGTGGAGATGCAGTTCATTAGGGGAAGTGGAGGGAGAAGACATTTAAGTTTTGGAGGAAAGATGACTAGGTCTGTGATCTTTTCTTTTTATGTGTTTTTCTTTCTTTCTTTCTTTCTTTTCTTTTGAGATGGAGTCTCACTCTGTCACCCAGGCTGCAATGCGGTGGCACAATCTTGACTTACTGCAGCCTCCACCTTCCGGGTTCAAGTGATTCTCCTGCCTCAGCCTTCCGAGTAGCTGGGACTACAGGTGTGCACCACCATGCCTGGCTAATTTTTGTGTTTTTAGTGGAGATGAGGTTTCACCATATTGGCAAGGCTGGTCTTGAACTCCTGACCTTGTGATCTGCCCACCTCAGCCTCCCAAAGTGCTGGGATTACAGGCGTGAGCCACCATGCCCGGCCCTTTTTATATGTTTTTCTTTTGGTTGAGATGACCTTGGAATAAGATGGATAACTAGTTTTGCACCCAGAAGAGGCTGAAATGCAGGGTTGAGGTCAATAGTGTAGGGTTAAAACCATGTGTATGGTTTAGGTCTTCCTAGCTAGAGTGCAGGAAGGAGAGGGAGGAGGGGGCTGATGGGGTGGAGGGGGCTATGAAGGCAGACAAGGAGCGAGCCCTGTGATTTGGGACAACCTCTTTCAATCAGTGTTTCCTTAAATGTAAAAAAGGGATAAAAGCAACTGTCTCATAGGCTTGTTTTGCTGAGGAAAAGTCTATGAAAAGCTAGTATGGAGAAAATGTGGCACATATACACCATGGAATACTATGCAGCCATAAAAAAGGATGAGTTTGTGTCCTTTGTAGGGACATGGATGCAGCTGGAAACCGTCATTCTCAGCAAACTATCGCAAGAACAGAAAACCAAACACCGCATGTTCTCACTCATAGCTGGGAACTGAACAATGAGATCACTTGGACTCAGGAAGCAGAACATCACACACCGGGTCCTATCACGGGGAAGGGGGAGGTGGGAGGGATTGCACTGAGAGTTTTACCTGATGTCAATGATGAGTGGATGTGTGCTGACGAGTTGATGGGTGCTGA
>NW_016836555.1:0-4058 GCF_001698545.2 Rhinopithecus bieti | reverse complement strand
AATCCCATTACTGAGTATGTACCCAATGGACTATAAATCATTCTTCTATAAAGACACATCCACACGTATGTCTATTGTGGCACTGCTCACAATAGCAAAGACTTGGAACCAACCCAAATGCCCATCAACGATAGACTGGATAAAGAAAATGTGGCACATACACACCATGGAATACTATGCAGCCATAAAAGGATGAGTTCATGTCCTTTGCAGGGACATGGATGAAGCTGGAAATCACCATTCTCAGCAAACTAACACAAAAACAGAAAACCAAACACAACATGTTCTCACTCATCAGTGGGAGCTGAACAATGAGAACACATGGACATAGGAGGGGGGCATCACACACTGGGGCCTCGTGGGAAGTAGGGGGCTGGGGGATGGATAGCATTAGGAGAAATACCTAATGGAGATGAAGGGTTGATGGGTGCAGCAAACCACCAGGGCACATGTATACCTATGTAACAAATCTGCATATTCTGCACATGTACTCCAGAACTTAAAGTATATATATGTGTATGTATGTGTGTGTGTATATATGTGTGTGTGTGTGTATATATATATATATATATATATATACACATGAGCCCCTTGGGAAAATTGGCCTCATACCTTGTGTACACAGTCCCTGAACGGGGTTCCTGACCTGTGGTAAATAAAGAATTTCACTTTTCGACAGGCCCAGGAGCCCAAAGTTATCTTGGGACCTCAAGAGGAGAGGAATTTATCCAACTCACAGGTATTTCATAATACAAATCCATGGCAGGGCTCAGCTTTAAAAAAGTATTATCTGAGGATCCTTCTATGGAACAAAGTTCCATCAAAGTCAATTTAAAACACCTATGCAAAAAATAATTATTTTTGCTGCACTTTATACAAATAATCTGGCCAAGTATAATACAACAGAACAAAACAAAACCCAACAAAATTTAGGAGTTGTCTCCAAACTCATGTCACAACTGGATCTTCAGCAGCCTAACCATTGCTCAGTCAGTTCAGCTGCCTTTGGGTGATTTCATATATGGTGAGTCAAATGAATTCCATGGTATAAGCCCATTTCTGTGCTTCATTTGCTGTGAATTGAGTTTCTTATTAAGAATCAATGTCATTAGAATATCATGATGGTGCATAAGACATTTCACAGGTCCACACATGATAAAGCAAGAAGAAATATTATGGTAAATCCATACTCAGAGCGTGTGTCTATTTCAGTAAGGAAAGATCATTTACTACTCCTTGATAGAGGCTATCCTATGTAGTCAACTTGTCACCAGGTGGATGGCTTGTTCCCTCCAAGTGTTCCTCTCCTACTTTGGCAGGTTAGGTACTCAACAGTAACAATATCCAGGTAAGGCATGTGAGAAGATAAATCAAAATGCTCCTGACCATTGGATCCCAAGAAAACTTCACTGAAGTGATAGGTTCTGATTTTTGTTTTGTTTTGTTTTGGATGGAGGCTCGCTCTGTCGCCAGGCTGGATTGCAGTGGCATGATCTCGGCTCACTGCAACCTCCTCCTCCTGGGTTCACTGCAACTTCCTCCTCCTGGGTTCCAGCAATTCTCCTGCCTCAGCCTCCCGAGTAGCTGGAACTATGGATGCATGCCACCATGCCCAGCTAATTTTTGTATTTTTAGTAGAGACAGGGTTTTGCCATGGTGGTTTACTATTCTGTTACTAATGGGAAGTTCTTGAGGCTTATACTTGCCTCTTTCTACAATAATAACTCTCATTTCATGGATCAGAGAACAAATGTGAAGATTCTGCCACTGTCTGAATGTGTCTACTCCAATTATATATTCAAGAGCTTGGGGGAATAACCACAGAGTGAGTAATCTGATTTACTTGTCACAAACATAGGTGAAAAATCCACT
The DNA here is from genome assembly GCF_001698545.2 of Rhinopithecus bieti. NCBI lineage: Eukaryota > Metazoa > Chordata > Mammalia > Primates > Cercopithecidae > Rhinopithecus > Rhinopithecus bieti. The sequence continues at coordinate 2,186 of NW_016836555.1, read as the reverse complement.
ATCATCTTACTTCCATAAGCCCACACTTAAGCTCGTGAACCAGTGTAATAATGTAGGTTCTCAGAAATTAACATCAATTCAGAGCTAGTGTCTAATGTCCCCCAAAAGATCTGGCTATTTCCTTTTCCCTATGCTGTCCCCATGGTAAACGGCTATAGGTCCATTTGGAGAAGGTTTGGGATATGGTTTACAAATATATTTATGGCAGTGCTCTGGGGTGTTTCATCAAGGGGATCTATCCTCTCCTTCAATCACAGAGCTCTAGGTCTATGCACTTTTTAGGTGTTTTAGAACTGGGTTTGAGGAGCCATGAATTTCCATTTTAGTGATTCAAGTCAAGTTTCTATCAAATCTAGAGTCTTGTTTAGATCAAGTACCAATTTAGTAATCTACCCATCTATTTCATTCCTAAGGACACTGTGATGAATTAGCTGCCATCAAAAATCATTGAGGACCAAAACATTGTGATAATCACTTTGTCCTTATTTCCAACTAAAGTACTTACTCTTATCTCTTGTAGTTAAGGGCTGACAGTTGGCCTCAGGTACTCAGGGATACCATGATACTGACTAATATCAGGGCACTCATCTCAGTGTTGTAACTTTCCACTGTCATACCTGGCCTACATAAGACAACCATAACAGAACTTTACAAGGGCACTGATTGTAGTAGATTGAATAGATGGCCACAGTTCTTTACTCCTCCCTGTATCCATGCCCCCTTGCTCTGTGGCAAATAACCTCCTATCAAGAGGTGGAATATATTTCCCCATACCTTGAATCTAGTCTAGCCTTGTAACATGCTTTGACCAACAGAATGTGACAGAGTGACATTGTACTAGTTTTGAGCCCACGCCTCAAGAGCCTTGCACACTTTCACTTTCTCTTTTGGAACCTTATTCAGAGTCATATAAATAACCCCAAGCCAGCCTGCTGGAGGATGAGAAAACAATGTGGAATAGAGATGAGCCATTTAAACTGAGTTCTTTCAAGACCAGCCAGCCCTCAGATGACCTGCTGGCTGATGTCATAAGCATGAGTGAGTCTTGTCAAAGTAAGCTGACCCTGGTGCAGGGCAGCAGAACCACTAAGTCAATCTGTAAACTTGTGATTTAAATAAATGTTTTTTTAATCTTCCAAGTTTGAGGATGGTTTGTTAATGTAGCACTAGGCGACTAATACAGTGGTGCTCTTCTCACTAATATATTTCTCAAAACCTTAGTGAAAGGAATATTTTCTGGGTCATCATGGGGGATACTGTGTGTGTGTGTGTGTGTGTGTGTGTGTGGTGGCTGTGAAAATCACACATGATTGATTCACTCCATCATTCCTATCTCCCTAAGCTTTTGAGTTCCTTCCTCTATATTATGTCATGAAAGTTCTAACATCTCAACTGATTTAAATGTAGTCCAAATTTTAGCCAACTAGCCAATGAAGCTGTTAAGTTACTTCCTTCTGTACAAGCTAATGCACTAAATCCATAATCTCTAATAAGTGTACCTATATTAACAACTTTATCAATAATAATTAAATTGAACATTTAAAAATAACTAAAAGAGTGTAATCATATTGTTTATAACACAAAGGACAAATGCTTGAGAAGATGGATACCCCATTTACCCTGTTGTGATTATTACACATTGCATGCCTGTATCAAGATATCTCATGTACCCCATAAATATATATACCAACTATGTACCCACAAAAATTAAAATTAACAATAAAAAATAAATCCTGGGGGGCGGAGCAAGATGGCCGAATAGGAACAGCTCCAGTCTCCAACTCCCAGCGCGAGCGACACAGAAGACCGGTGATTTCTGCATTTTCAACTGAGGTACTGGGGTCATCTCACTGGGGAGTGCCGGACAATCGGTGCTGGTCAGCTGCTGCAGCCCGACCAGCGAGAGCTGAAGCAGGGCGAGGCATTGCCTCACCTGGGAAGCGCAAGGGGGAAGGGAATCCCTTTTCCTAGCCAGGGGAACTGAGACACACAACACCTGGAAAATCGGGTAATTCCCACCCCAATACTGCACTTTACGCAAACGGGCACACCAGGAGATTATACCCACACCTGGCCGGGAGGGTCCCACGCCCACGGAGCCTCCCTCATTGCTAACACAGCAGTCTGCTGCGATCTAACCACAAGGCAGCAGCGAGACTGGGGGAGGGGCGCCCGCCATTGCTGAG
>NW_016836554.1:0-2758 GCF_001698545.2 Rhinopithecus bieti | reverse complement strand
TGACACAGCCTTTCCCCAGCTCGGCCTTCATCTCCAGAGTTGGCTTTAGGGCGATAGAAGCTTTCGTGAGACTGGGGGGCCCTGAAGCTTTGGTGCTAGAAATTCGGTGACCAGCACGGATGATACCCCATTTCTCTGCATTTGTAGCAATAGTTGTTAACATGACCACGAGATGTACAGAGGAAGGAAAGAGGTTTTATTTTCAGAGTTAAGTCTGTGCTTTGGGAAATGTGGTCTCGGGAGAGCTGTAAGCACACGCCCCCCCGGAGGGGAGGAGGCTGCGGCGTTAAACTTTCCGGCATTTGTTCGCTGTGTGTGCTCATCGGGCTCGTGGAATGTCTGAACGTTTACAGGGAAAGTGGAGTGTCTTCATTTGGTTCGTGGAATGTCTGAACACTTACAGGGAAAATCTAGCACGCGCGCAGTGAGTTAACCTGTAATATCCATGTTCGCCTTGGGGTGAGCGTAACATTTGAAATGAGATGGACTCAGCGTGTCATGTACAAAGGGGAGCTATTGGGCTCAGGTTTGTGCGCAACCCTCTGGCTCAAGGTCTGCAGCTTCTGGTGGGAAAGAACACGAGGCCATTCTGTTCAGTTGGGGCTGCTGGCAGGGTCCCGGGGTGGGGCTGTCTGGTCGGCTGGCTGGCCGGCGTTGGGAGTGCACCCGGGTCCTGTGGGCAGCGTTCCTCTAAACCAGGCTTCTCTCTGATTGTGGAGGAGACTTCATGCTGGTTAACAAACTGTACAGGAGTTAGTGCTGTGGGGCTTTGGGGCCGACCTGCCTCCCTGTGATGCTGGTTACATTTCTCTCCGGGCCTCATCGGGCCTCATCGTAGCCACAGTGAGTGCACCTTGTCTGACAGCGGGGGGTGCCATGTTGACATAGTAATTTATTGTATTAACCTTTTTGTTACTATTTTAATAACCTTTTTTTTCTTTTTAAAGAGATAGGGTATTGCTGTGTTACTCAAGCTAGTCTTGAACTCCTGGCCTCAAGCAATCCTCCCACCTCGGCCTCCCAAAGTGCTGGGCTTACAGATGTGAGCCAGTGTGCCCAGCCTATGTACAAACTGGGGTGTCACGATCTTGGCCCCCCTTTTATTTTTCCCTTTGGCCTCAAGTTCTGATGAGAACAGCAGTTCCAAAATGGGCATTAGGTGATCCTTCTGTTACTAAAGCCAGAATTTTCACCAGTCAGATGTTTGTTCCCAGGATCCCAGAAAGCTGTTCTGAATCAAGCCCATAGCAAATAAGGAACTAAACCCTTGGTCCTCTGCTTAGTACCTGGGGAATGTGTTATTGCTGACACCCTTTGATCTGTGCTCATGTGCTGCATCTCGTCACGGGAAGCAGAGTCGCCCTGTGGAATAAAGGCTGGCTCACAGTGGCATGTTGGGATGCTCCGGGCTGTCAGTCCCTTAGACGGCGGCAGACCTGGAGACTCAGCATCTCGTGCAGAGCCCGGGCTACCGGAGTGCATCCACCTTAGAGACCACACAGCCGGTCGGCAAGGTGGATGTCCTGGCAGATGGCCCTGATGGGCCCGCCCCACGGTGAATTAGGAATTCATGAGCAAAGAAATGAAACTCGCCTGTGGGTCCCAGCTACTTGGAAGGCTGAGGTGCGGGAGGATTGCTTGAGCCAGAAGGTCAAGGCCGCGATGAGCCATGATTGTAATACTGCACTCTGGCCTGGGTGACAGAGCGAGACTCCAACTCAAAAAATAAAAAATAAAAAATAAAGCGAAACCTTACTCTATAGCAGGAGGAAGAATTTATCAAAGTAACTGCAACAAAATCTTAGGTGATGTAATTTCAGTGGCTAAGTGAGCTGTCCAGCCCACGTGGCTGGCTCACAACGCAACAGAGCCAGGTGCTGCTGCAGCTGCCCTCCCACCTGATCGCTTGTGGACATTTTCTGTTTTACAGTGTTGAGGATTTGTCTCCTGTCTTTTGTTTTCCCATATCTCCCATTTGGATACGTAGCTCGCTACTTTATAGCTAGGCATCAGTAAAACAGGTTGTCTATTTTGAAAACTAACTATTGTGTCTTTTAAGGACAGAAAAGCAGGTGACAGGAGCGTGGCGACATGGTGAATAGATTTAGATGAATATTTAATACTTGGCACCACTCTGATCCCTTCTCTCATGCTTAATTACAGCTGCTGCCTCCTAGGAAAGAACACTTTGAGCTCTGTGAGTAGGAATTAAACACTTTCTAAATCAGAAGTTTTAAGCAGTATTTTACATGAATGCCTAGTCCCTAAGTGCTCACACTCTGCTGGTGTGTGGTGTAGAGGAAGGAACGGGGCCTGGGGCCGGGTCTATGGTGCAGTGTTCTGGTTCCCATTCGTGAGATGAGGGCCATGAGACGGCCTAGAAGGTTCAGACTGTGGGAGTGAATGGATCTGCCCACTCCTGGGAAGCCTCGAGTCTAACTCGACTTGGGCTGGTTTTAGGGAGGTGCCGGCAGCGCTGTCCTCACAGGTCACTAGGAGGGGCTCTGGCACCGTCCACCTCAGGTGTCTCATGATCAGCCCAGCTTGCTCATCTCAGAAACTGCCGGTCGTGTTCTCGTTCCTGTTGTTGGTTGCGTGTTACTTAGGTTCTGTTCATGTGGGGACCTAGGGAGTTCCACAGTGAGAGCTGCTGAGCCGCCTTCCTGCCTGGACGCCAGCCCCATGGAGGACCGTAACTGCTTGAGGCTGGCTTCTGCCCCCGGCCTCACCTGTGGACACATTGATGCAGTGGTACTTT
>NW_016836553.1:0-1379 GCF_001698545.2 Rhinopithecus bieti | reverse complement strand
TGTGGAAGCAGGAGGAGATGATGTGGGAGAAGGAGGAAAAAATACGGGAGCAGGAGGAGAAGATGTGGAGGCAGGAGGAGAAGATGCGGGAGCAGGAGGAGAAGATGCAGAGGCAGGAGGAGAAGATGCGGGAGCAGGAAATGAGGCTGTGGCAGCAGGAGGAGAAGATGCAGGAGCAGGAGGTGAGGCTGCAGGAATAGGAGGAGAGGCTGGGGGAGCTGGGGCGGAAGGCTGAGCTCTGGGGGAGCAGGCGGAGGTGGGTGCAAACCCTGGAGATCATACAGAGCGACCTCACCATAACTTAGCAGATGGTGGTTGGCTCCCTCTGTTTTTCCACCAGTCTGTGGCCTACAGTTTAAATGGTGGGAAGAAGGGTGTGAGATTTGAGGCTGGGGAGGGAGGCATGGGCCTCTAGGCAAGGGAGGCAGTCACTTAGGCCTGGAGGAAGGGGCCAGGTGCCAGGGGCCTGGGCAGATAACAGGGCCCCACTGTGCCCTCGCCACCCTGTTTATGGGCCCAGAATCTGGAAGCCAGCCACTACCTACCCTGGTGCCTATCCTGCAGGTGGAGTTGAAGAGCCAATAGCCTCAGAGTCTGCAGCAGCAGCGAGACCGTTACCTGGGTCACCTGCAGCAGTACGTGGCCGCCTATCAGCAGCTGGCCTCTGAGAAGGAGGCTCTGCCCAGCTGCAGCAGCAGGAAGCTCAGGGCAAAGTGGTGGTCGAGATGGCCCACCAATAGTTGCAGGAGACCCAGTTGAGGGAGTTGATGAGGGTGGGGCCCTCAGGGGGACGACCTGGCAGCCTCTATGGCTTCTCACTCTCTTTCCTGGCCCCTTAGGAGCATCTGAAAGCTGCCATCTACCGAGCAGATGACAAGAAGGCAAAAACAATAAACATGTAAAAGCCGGCAGCAAGGCCTGGAGAAGAGTCAGCCGCCATGTGACTGTTTAGAATATAGTCTGAGCACAAACCTGAAAAAAAAAATTATTTATTTTAAATTGTGGCAAAATACTGGTCAGGCGCGGTGGCTCATGCCAGTAATCCCAGCAATTTGGGAGACTGAGGTGAATGGACCACCTGAGGTCAGGAGTTCCAGACCAGCCTGGCCAATACAAAAATTAGCCGGGCATGGTGGCGCATGCCTGTAATCCCAGCTACTTGGGAGGCTGAGGCAGGAGAATCGCTCGAACCTGGGAGGCAGAGGTTGCAGTGAGCTGAGATCGTGCCACTGCACTCAAGCCTGGGTGACAGAGCGAGACTCCTTCTCCAAAAAAAAAAAAAAAAGTTTCTTCCTTATCTTCCTTACATGTATGTTTCTATTGTTTTTTTCTTGTTCTTTCTCATTTAGTCTTGTCTTTTATGGCATTCCTAGTAAACT
>NW_016836552.1:0-837 GCF_001698545.2 Rhinopithecus bieti | reverse complement strand
AGGTTTAGGTGATTCTCCTGCCTCAGCCTCCTGTGTAGCTGGGACTACAGGTGCCTGTCACTATGTCCAGCTAATTCTTTGTATTTTTAGTAGAGATAGGGTTTCGCCATGTTGGCTATGCTGGTCTTGAACTCCTGACCTCATGATTTACCCGCCTTGGCCTCCCAAAGTGCTGGGATTGCAGGCATGAGCCACCGCACCTGGCCAGGTAAGTTTCATTTGTATGTATTGTCCTGTGATTAATGGACCAGTGAATAATGATTGTGAATTGTTAGTATTGTCTTACTAGCCTCATTTGGCAAATTTTGATTAGCCCTTGTCCATTACACACATTCCACCTTTTTTTATTAAAGGAAAAAACTACTCTTGATGTAAAGATGTTTATTTTTTGCTAATAATGAGGTGGTATTAATTCCTAAGTACATACATTTTACCATAGAGTATCATCTCGTGAGTTCTTTGCATTTGTTGCCCTTTATTCTTTATTATTTCTGTCTATTATTTGGATCATTCACTTTGAATGAAGGATAGAGGACTGTGATAGGACAATATGTTGCAACCAATCTGAGGGAAGAAACATTCAGTCTCTCAGTCACATATGATAGTGTTGGGCTTTTCATCAATGCCTTTGGTATTGTAGTAGATAGTATTATACCATTATGGTATTATAATTTATATATTGTATTTTATAGTATTACAGTCTTATCAGTCAGTGTGACATGATTCAGTTCCCTACCAGCCAACAGACAAGCCAATCACATCCTCCTGTAGGAACAAAGGAGCATGCTCGGCCAGGCATGGTGGCTCATGCCTGTAATCCCAGCACTTTGGGGGGCT
>NW_016836551.1:0-2477 GCF_001698545.2 Rhinopithecus bieti | reverse complement strand
CCTCAGGGAACGCTCAGGCCACTTTTGGGCTGGGTCTGGCCCGAGGACTGGGGCACCAGCACTTCCCTTCTCCATGCCCCCTGCCACCTGCTGGAGTGGCCAGTGGAGTGGAGGTCACTGATCACAGCAGTTCTGGTGAGGGGCCCAACGGATGCTGCTCAGGAGCTCCTCTGGGACATCCGAGCACCTGCCCTGCATAGGCCAAGCCCCAGAGTCCGGAGGAAGCCCGTAGAGCCAGCCTCAGCATAGTGGCCACAGGGGTTCAGGCCAGGAGAGCAGCATGGGGCTGCAGCATGTGCTGGGCCTGGAGGGCCACCGGTTCCTCAGCTAGCCCCCACCCGTGTCAATGGAGCAGCAGAGGGCAGCCCAGGGCCCTGCAGGAGGGCAGGCGGCAGGGTTAAGGGTCAGCTCACAGCCAGCCACGCCCTGGCCTTCCAGGGGAAGACAGGGCTCCCAAAAGCACGCCCACCCCAGACCAGCCTCCTCCTGGCTTGCAGACCTGAGCCTGGTTGGCCCCTTGTGACTTCAGGTGGGCGCCTCGCCTCTGGGCCTCAGTTTCCCCCACCTGGATCATTCAGAGCTGGGTCTAAGTGACCCATCCCCAAGGGAGGCCCCTTGCTTGTTCATGGGGGAGCAAACCCTCACCCCACCCATCCTGGCCGACATCGGGGGCACGGTGCCCCTGGGAGAGGCTTTTCTGCAGGGCCCTGGCCAGGAGAAGGGCAGTGGCCAGGCTGGAGGGGCAGGCCCTGCACCTGCCTTGCCCAGTCAGGCCTGACTGCTGGGAACCCCGGGGGCAGAGGCTGTTTGGTTGTGAAATGAAAGCTCACGATTTCACCAGGGCTGCCTGGGAAGCAGTGGGCCTGGAAGCCACATGCTGGAGGATCTAGCACTGCTGAGAGGCCTCTCTGCAGAAACGGGAAGGACTCATTGAGAAATTCCGGGGCTGGGAATCTGGCTTGGGCCCTGTACTCTCAGCCCCGGCCAGGGGTCAGGGATGGACAGAGACCCACCAAGCTCTCGTCTCCCCTGTGCTCTGTGGGCAGACTGGCTGACACCCTTCCCTAACACCTGCCTGAGACCCTAGGCCCAGCAGCACCTGGACGCTGCCCACACAGATCCCCCAGCAGCCTCCATCCAGCGTTGGGTGTCCTGACTGCTTCCTTTGGAGGACCCTAGGTGCCTCAGACCCGGTGTGGGCTTAGCACCCCCTTCCGTTTCCCTTTCTCTCCCCGACTTCCCAGGGCCCAGTGTGATGCTGATGCCATATCACAGCACGGGCTCGGCCCGAGGGTCAAAAGGGTGATGGTCAGCCTTCAGCCCCTGCCTGTCCAGGCTACCACTGCCCGTCCAGGGAGCTGCTCAGCCTCTGCCCACAGGACAGCCCCACACAGCTGCACAGGTGGCTTCCTACAGTTTCCTTTTGTGCTGTTTCCGCTACAGCTCAGGGGCTCCCAAGCCAGTTGGGTGCCCGGCAGGGGGTGGGGGAAGGTTTACAGGGGCTGCCAGGGATCACTTCCCTTTGCCGTGCAGCTGTGGCACCAAAGCCCTGCCAAGGTTTCGTTTCTGGAGCTGCTTTGGAAGAAAGATGCTGAACGGGGCCCTGATGGCTACAGAAAGTCTGTGTCCCAGTGTCCCAGTCTTTCTTTCTGGGAAGTTGGGCTGGCCTCGGGCCCAGAGGGTGAGGAGGCCAGGAGAGGTGGGAAGGCAGGGTGGCGAGAAGAATGGACCTCGGAGCGGAACCTTGCCCCCGTGTGGGTGCCAGGCAGGCTGCGGGGTACGGTCAGCCTTGACCCCTCCCCTGACCTATTTACTGACCTGTGGACAAACCAATCCGTTCCAAGGTTGCCAAGTGAGCCAGGACAGCATCCCTGTGGCCCAGCCTGCACGGACAGCTGGAATGGCGCACTCACCACAGTAGACAGTGGTCATGTGACACCGAGGGCCACGGCCTGCTCAGGACTCCCCCCTGGGGTGGATGCTTTTCAGAACTCAGCAGAACGTTTCTAAAGGACACCTTTAGATAGCAAATCAGCGAAGGACCAGCCGTGCAGAGAATAATTGGATCAGGTGTGGGAAGAGAGGCCAGCGTGTGGATGTGGGTGGCGGGGGGGCACGGAGCCTAGGCACAGTCTCCTGGGAGTTGGAGGCGAGGGGCAGAGGGTGGAGGAAGAGACCCAGGAAGCTTCTAGCCTGGAGGAGGGCAGGTTGGAGTTTCAGAGGTCTTGTCTCCCAGACAGGCCTTCCTAGGGCAGCCTGTCTCCCTCCCCTCCAGCCCCAGAGCCATCCACATGGCCCAGGGTCCCGCCGTGGCCCAGCCCCATCCTGGACCTGGGTCTGGTCCAGGACCTGAGACAACCTGGGTCTGAAGGAGCCCCTCCCAGACCCAAGGCTCCACACACAGGCCTCGTTCTGATGAGCGATCCTGCTCCTGCAGAGGAGGGTGTCCTGCAAATGCCAGGGACCTGCAAAACCTG
>NW_016836550.1:0-965 GCF_001698545.2 Rhinopithecus bieti | reverse complement strand
CCAAAAAAAAAAAAAAAAAAAAAAAAAAAAAAAAAAAAAAATAAGCTGGGTGTGGTGGTGGGCACATGTAGTCCCAGCTACTTGGGAGGCTAAGGCAGGAAAATTGCTTGAACCTGGAAGGCGGAGGTTGCAGGGAGCTGAGATCACGCCACTGCACTCAAGCCGGGGCGACAGTGTGAGACTGTGTCTCAAAAAAAAGAAAGAAAAAAGAAAAAAAAAAAAAAACACCTAAATTTCCAGTTTCTTCTGACGTTCCCAAATGCTAATTTCCCTCCATAATTCACAAGATTATCAACTATATGTCCTTTATTGTACATTTCAGACACAGTATTGTAATTATTTTTTCACAAAGCATTGGATGGCACCTTATAAGATATTTGTTCTCTGTCTGTAAACATTTCATAGGAAATCAGAGAACAATTCCCTGATACTGTTCTAAAAAATCTCGGTGCCTCTCTTCCTTTTATTTTCCGTAGGCACAGACTTCTTATCAGAATGTCTTTGGGTTGAGGTTTCTCTTTAGAAACTTTACAAGTTGATGTGTCCTCAGCCCCCTCCTGTCTGCCTGGTTCTGGGCTTCAGTACTATCTGAGGATGGCCCAAGATACTCATCATGGCTATGTCTGCCGGAGTGTGTAGTGTATATCAGTCCCGGGGTTATTTCCTCACAGAGAACAACCTGGGAGGTATGGAGTGCAGTCTCTCCAGGGAGCAAGTGGAGGCCCTGGGGCTGAGAGGAGTCTCCTCACATATATATGGTGCCTCTAAAAGCTAACCCCTTGGGACATTTAGTTTGTCTTCTCTTTACCCAGCTTCCGTTTCTTGAGACATATTTTGTTGGTCAACCAATCAGATACTGGTTTTGAGGAGAAAAGAGAAAAATGATTCCTGCCCTCTGGATTCGCTCAGATTTCTGAAAGGAAAAAAAAGTAGCTCAAAGGACAAGGAAAACCCATCCGAAAGAG
>NW_016836549.1:0-1379 GCF_001698545.2 Rhinopithecus bieti | reverse complement strand
TAATTCCAAATGAAGAAATTATATGGCAAGTTTCATATAGGTGATATATGTACAACAAGCATTATATTAGTTCAAAAGATACAATGTTGAATATACATATGTCATGGTTAATTTTTTTTTCTAATTCAGGGAGAGTCTCTCTGTGTCACCCAGGCTGGAGTGCAGTGGTGTCATCGTAGCTCACTGTCACCTCAAACTCCTGAACTATCTACAGTACTTACTATCCACATTATATACCCATTTTATTCCTGTTAGGAAATGTCTGAGGAAATCCTACTGGTTGCAAATATTTTTCTTCTAATTTATGACTTAATTATACTCATTCTACTTCCCTTAATATTTCCTTCCTTTCAAATTTACCCTTTTTTCTTTATTTTTTGTGAATAATTTACAGTAATAAATTACAAATGTTAACTCTATAAAATGTCTATATATAAAATTATTTGTATGAATTTTCATTGGTCTCTTGTTTTTGTTTTAATAAGGAGAAGGCTGCTGGCAAGAAACAAAACAAAATGCACACGCGAAAAAAACCTTTAAAACACACTTCAAGATACTGAAGTCTTTGGTTTTAAGCATTTGATTGTATGAGCTCATTAATGAATGTTAATAGTTTTTACTGAAATGTGCTACCTATATTTTTATGCTGCTTATCACTGAGTTGTTCTGCATACCAGTGATTTTCATGACGGTATTAGTATTCCAAATTGAGTGTGGATAACAGAAAATCCATAATTATCTTATTTTTATTAGCTACCTCCTCAAAGTAGTTATTTTATTCTCCTTTCTTAGTTTTTAATATATTAAATGTGTCTAAAACAATATGTACAACAGGCTTATAAAAGGTTCTGTTTAGCTAAGTCTAGTCTATATAATGAAAATGTTAGGCCTAAATTTCTAAAGATTATGAACAACAATTTTTTGAAGAGCTCTGATTTTCCTAAGTGTACAATACTTCAGACTATCTGAAGTTTACACATGTAAAAGAGAAGGAACTGTATATGAAAATGTCATAACACTTCTTTAGCTATTAGAATTTTTTCAGCTGAGGTTTTATATTGTCACCAATTTAGTGTCACTCCTTTGCAACCTTCAGCTCTCAGTATATAGTTAACACTTTTATTTTCTGGAGACGTTTAGACTTGAAAGAACTCATTCAAGATTGTTTAAGAAACAAAGCAAGGGATGAATTGAAGACTTTCGTTTTAAAAGTAAGTGCAGAAAAATTATGAAGATGAAGCCTGGTGAATGTGAAAGGCAGACAGTACCAAATGCTGGTGATGCTGGTAGGAATGCAAGTGTTACACTGCTTAGGAAGACAAGTTCATCAACTTTTCAGAAAAGTAAGCAATCTCTTTTCATATAATCTAGCAATCATG
>NW_016836548.1:0-2478 GCF_001698545.2 Rhinopithecus bieti | reverse complement strand
ATCTGGAAATTTCTAATGCTGCTGAAGCTTGTGTCTTGGGTGTTCGACTTGGGATCAGGCTCCTCATAGCTCCCATAACTGATGTTGCTATCCTCCAGACCATGGGAAGCCTCCCCACTGTCTCCCTCACAGGACATCATGCTTTCTTCATTTTCCATGCCCATCCTTGTGTTCTCCTGAAGCATGCTGAAGCATGTGGGGTTGTTTGGGTTTTACTCCACCAGATCCACATCAGAGTCACTTCCACTTTCACTCAGCTGGATGGCAGAGAAAGAATTGTCTCCTTCCTCATCACTCCCAGCATATTCCTCATCATCTTCTTCTTCAGACATAAGCAAATCCTCATACAGGACACTGGCTTGAGGCTGTTGTACAGTTCCTTCCTCTTCATCTGCAAGATCACCATCTCCATCTTCACCTTCTGGGGCTGGAGGCTTAGGTTTCCCATCCTCCTCGTCATCATCACACCCTTCAATATCTACATCAGAGTCTTCCTCGCCCAGCCTACCTCGGCCCTGGCACATCTGCTTTTCTGGAGTGGCAATGGGAATATCCAAGACAGACATATTGCTTTCATCTTGAAATACAGAGGTATCTCGAGACATACTGAGGCATGTGTTGGTATCATACAAATCAGGAGGCAGAGGTGTGTAGGGCCCTGGGGTCATTGGGTCCAGGCTTTCTAATTCTGCTTCCTCCAAAGCTGCTTCTTTAGCTGTACAAATATCCTTCTCAAGTTGAGTTAACTGCTCATCATATTCAGTCAATGTCTGGTAACAGACGTTCACAATCTTCTGGGCAGTCTTAGTATACTGACTCTCAGGTCCATTATACTTAACACTGTTGGCCAGAATAAGGTTTACATCATCTAGAAAACTCTCCCGACTCTGATACTTGTGCTTGGAGATGTTCTTATGTATGGTCTCTAAATCCACCGGATTGACAATCACTTTGTAATAATCTGGAACAAACTTCTTATTAACTGGGTGATGAAATGGCCAAGAATCTGGAACTGCCATCATTTTCTGGGTGACAACGTTGTCCAGAATGAAAGAAAACGCCACTTGGTCATCATCATCCAGCAAGGGGTTGATAGCTTTCTCTAAGCGAGCTAATTTGTCTCCTTTCTCTTTGAGTTTTTCATCACAGAGATCCAGCATGGATTGAGAGATCCGAGTCAATGAGTGTTTTGGACCATTGTAGGTTGCACTGTTTTTCACAATTAGCTCCAGATGCTCTCTGAACTCTTCCCGAGATGGGTAGAGGCATTTACGTACATTTTCACGGAGTGTTTGTAGGTCCATTGGCCGAGTGATGATTTTGTAGTAGTCCTTTACAACTTTTGCATTGACTGGAGTGTGGAAAGGGTATGTATTTGGAAGATCTCTCATGTCATTGATGATAGACTCCAAGATGGATGACAGCATCACCATAGGGTCTGTGCGGCGTCGGTGGATGGACTTATGAGGTCTATTCAAATAGTCACAATGAACAGTGGTTTCAACTCGCCGTTTCTTCTTTGGAGGAAGCTGCTGTTTAGGAAACTTGAGAACTAGAGATTTTCTGCGAACCTCATCTGCATTCTCAATTAGCTGTTTCCCCAAGACAATTTTGGTCCCTTCAACCTTGATAAGTTCTTCATTATCATTATGAATGACTGTCTTTTCCAACTCCTCCTCCTGCTCTTCTGTCATGGCAACAGGGTTGGAAGGTGGCACATTTGTTTGATAATAGAGGGGGCAGAATTTGTTAGTCCTCATGTGTCCAATGGCACCACATGCCCCACATTTCAGTTTTAGGTCAGGACGCTCCTTCATTTTCTTGGGCTTCTTCTCAGGAGGACCCCTAAGCTTCTCCTTTTCCTGGTTCCGCTTAAGCCGCCTCAGTTGCTCTTGAATCCTCCGCCGCTCCTTTCGCATCTCTTCCCGATGTTGTTCATCAAAAAGGGCAAATTTTTGAATGAATTCCTCATCTTTTGTAGTACGTATGCGCACATAGGCATCAATGACAGCTGGTTTTCGGACTGTCTCACAGCGAACATACTCTTTCCCCTCTTCATCTCGAAATGTGCGATAAATCTTGAGACAGTGTCCAGTGGCAGAAGAGTTAAGGCTTGTCACGGAAGCTGTGTCATCATCTCTGTGATTGTTTCCTGATGCTGCTGAGCCTGCTGCCAGTAGCATTCGCTGTAGTTCCTTCCGCTCCTGCTCCTCCCATTCACGTGACAGCTGAGAGCTGGTTTTCTTGTTCTGCAACATGTTCTCAATGTTCTTTGCCATTTCTTCAAAGTCACTATCTTCAGCTGAGCTGCTGTCTGTGTCACTTGATAAGACTTCAGTTGATGACAGAACCTTGTTCTGTAGGTCAAAGATGCGCTGACATTCCTCTTTGTAACGTTCTTGATGCTCATCAGCCACAGAAAACCTTGATCCACGGGCAAATTTACTCATGGGCCCCTCTCCAGAACGAGCCTGTTCT
>NW_016836547.1:0-457 GCF_001698545.2 Rhinopithecus bieti | reverse complement strand
TGCATAAATGTCTTCTTTTGAGAAATGTCTGTTCATATCCTTTGCCCACTTTTGATGGGGTTGTTTGATTTTTTTCTTGTAAGTTTGTTTAAGTTCTTTATAGATTCTGGATAGTAGCCCTTTTGTCAGATGGGCAGATTGTAAAAATTTTCTCCCATTCTGTAGGTTGTCTGTTCACTCTGACGGTAGTTTCTTTTGCTGTGCAGAAGCTCTTTAGTTTAATTAGATCCCATTTGTCAATTTTGGCTTTTGTTGCCATTGCTTTTGGTGTTTTAGTCATGAAGTCCTTGCCCATGCCTATGTCCTGAATGGTATTGCCTAGGTTTTCTTCTAAGGTTTTATGGTTTTAGGTCTAACATTTAAGTCTTTAATCCATCTTGAATTAATTTTGTATAAGTATAAGGAAGGGATCCAGTTTCAGCTTTCTACATATGGCTAGCCAGTTTTCCCAGCACCC
>NW_016836546.1:0-1338 GCF_001698545.2 Rhinopithecus bieti | reverse complement strand
CAAAGGTCCCTTCGTGGATCCGTCCATGAGAGTTTCCACGCTGCGTAATGTAAAGAAAGCTTTATCTATGTGAGATGATTACAGATATCATGGAGTAATTTCCTATAAAGCTTCTTTCCAGTTTTGTCTGAGGCTATTTCGCTTTTCACCATCGGCATCAACATGCTCCCCAATATCACTCAGTACCTCTTTCTCCAAAAGGGTCTCCCCAACGCTGTATGAGAAGAGAGGTATAACACTGTGACTGGAATGCACATGTCACAAAGCAGTTCCTCGGAACGCTTCTCTCCAGTTTCGGTCTGATCATATTTCCTTTTCCACCATAAGCCTCAAAGTGCTCCCGAATATCCCATCACACGCTAAACATACACAGGGATAGAAAACTGCTCAATGAAAAGAGAGGCTTAACTGAGCGAGAGGAATTAAGACGACACAGAGCAGTTTCACAGAAAGCTTCCTACTGGAATTTTCCTGAGGATATTTCTTTCTCCATAATCTAAGGATCGTTCCCAAATGTCCTTCCTCAGATTCCACAAAAACAGTGATTTCAAGCTGCTCAGTCAAAAAAATGGTTTAACTCTATGAGATGAATATACATCGCAAATCAGTTGCTCAGAACGTTTCTCTGCTAGTTGCATCAGAAGACGCTTTCTTCCTAACCACAGACCTCCGGGCTTCAATAACTATCCCTTCACAGATTCTTCAAAGACAGAATTTTGAAACTGGGCAACGCAAAGTAAACATTAACTCTGTGCAATGAATGCACATATCAGAGAGGAGATTCTTGGAATGCTTCTTCCTCGATATTATTTCAGCATATTTCACTATTCGCCATAGTCCTCAATGCACTCCGAAATATTACTTTTTCGGTTTCACAGGAACAGTGTTCAAATGCTGCCTTGTGAGAAAACAGGTATAACTCCCTGAGTGGAATGCATATATCACAAAGTAGTTTTTCAGAAAGCGTCTCTCCAGTTTAATCTGAAGATATCTCCTCTTTCACTGATGGCCTGAATGTGCTCCCCCATGTCCCTTCGAGGATCCATGCATGACGGTGTTTCCAAACTGCTTAACATAAGAAAAGTCTTAACTATGCGATATTATTAAATATTTCAAACACAAAGCAGATTCACAGAAATCTTTGTCCCAGTTTTTGTCTGAGGATAGTTCCTTTTTCACCATACTCTTTGCTATACTCCCGAATATCTCTTGGTAGCTTTTTCTCCAAAAGGGATTCTGGAATCGTCTAGGAGAAGAATGGTATATTTCTGTGAGTGGAATGCACACATCACAAAGTAGCTCCTTAGAAATCTTCTCTCCAGTTTCTATCTAAGGACC
>NW_016836545.1:0-4749 GCF_001698545.2 Rhinopithecus bieti | reverse complement strand
GAAAGCAATTTGTAAGGTTTCATGTTTCCTACGAAGGTCAGGAAGTCATTAATCAACCAACAGTTTTGAGTATTTACCTTGGACCAGACTGTCTAGGGTGTGCATTATATTGTAGGCATCTAAAACTACAAATCACATGATACATAATCGGAGTGCAAGAAGATGAACGGCATGTGGTTTTCCCCTCATGGAATCCACACTTAAAGGAAGAAATGGATGTTAAGACAGTAATGCAGGTGGCAAGGGTTATACTGTAGAATTGTTGAGGTCACTGCAAAGCAGCAAGTGCAGCCTCTAAACCCCTCTGTGACTTATGGAAGTCGTAGTCTCTAAATAGTTAGTGGAGGCAGAAAACAAGAGCTAACCTGGTAAAGGAAGCTAACTGCAGGGAAGGAAGAACATTTCTCACCCAGGGACAGACGGCAGGAATAAAAGCACTTGAGTGTGAAATGAACAGGGTTTGTGTCTTTGTTTGGGTTCTTCCAGAAGCAAACCTTGAGACAAGGATTTGAATGCAAGTAATTTACTCAGCGGTGGTCCCAGTAAACACAAGCAGATTGGAAAATGAGAAGGAAGGCAACCGATAAATGATGCATCATCATCCGATTAGTTACCTCCGTGGGCGACTGGAGCGCGACTGGAGCGCGACTGGAGCTTAATCCCACTGGGAAATTCAGGGAAATGGTGTGAGAGCATGCCTCAAAATTATCAGGCCCAAGGGGCGAGGGAGCCGGGACTCTCTAGCAGTTCCCATTGGCATTGGTCAAGTGCTGCTTCCCTGGGGTGTTAATTTCCTGGCACCGCCCAAGTCTGCGTTTCACATGGGCAGAGTGCCCTCTAGTGGCCAGAGAAAAACACCATCTAGTGGCGAAGAAACACAAGGGCTGACCCTTGAACCCTGGGTAAGAGCATGCAGACAGAGCACCTACAGCATCACACACCACATGCACACAGAAGTACAACTGTTTCCGTGTTCTGGAGCACATATCCAACTGCGGAGTTGCAGACAATAAAGCTGAAGTGATAGGTGGAGGCAGGGGCATGCATATATGTCATGCTTCAGTGTGTGAGCTTTATCCTGGGGGCAATGGTGAGGCATTGGAGGGATTTAAGATAGGGAGAGGCATGGTCAATAGTGTATCTTTAATAGATCACTCTGGCTGCTGTGTGAAGGATGCCTTTGAATGGAACAAGACTGGAGTCAGGAAACCCAGTAGGAGGCTCTCATTTTAGTGATCAAGAAGGAAAATGGGAAGAGCCTGATTTTTAAAAACACACAGTGGTAGGAGAAAACATGTTTAGAAGACAAAATCAAACCCAGCAGAACTTGGTGATTTATTGAAGATGGATACAATGGGGAAGGAGTCAGGATGATTCTAAGCGTGTCTCATTTTGATGATTTGGCAATGCTGGTGCCACCAAGTGAATTAGAGAGCAATGCAGCAGACACAGGCTTAGTTGGAGAGAAGATGCACTAGGTTTATGGAATTTGTGATTGGAAGAGGGTGAGGGCAACCAAGGATGAGACATGGAAGCTTGAAGCCCAAGAAGGATAACTGACCTTGACATAGGAATTTAGAAACCGTCAGCACATGGGTATTGAAAAGGCTGGGACTGAAAGAGATGGACCAGGCAAGTCTGTAAAATTGAACAATTCAGTTGGCCAAGGACAGAACCATAGCAATCATCAACATGTAAGGCGGAAGAGAAGCAAAAAAAGGCGGGGGGCATTCTCAAAGGGGCCAGGCATGAGAAAAGCAAAGGACATCACTAAAGCATAAAAAGTCAAGAGAATCAAGATCTTGGGGGTGATCAACAAAAACACCAATCTGCAGGTATCCAGTAGGATGTAAAATTACATGTCTACATTGATTTTTCCACTTTGACTGGCAGGCTAGACTGTTCTTAGTTCATTTCATTCCAGCTGCATTAAGAGCATGGGAATAGGCAGTAAAGGTAACTAGTTTGAGAAGTTTGGAAACAAGGAGGAGAGAAACTGGTTGATAGCCACAAGTGTCTGCAGGATCCAGGCCACTTTGTTCTTTTTCTTAGAAGAGACTCTTAGAGGATGAGGAGGAGCAGGGAGAGGAGGCCAGGAGAAAAAAAAATGAGAAAGAAAAGGATCACTGAAAAAGTAAGTTGCTGAAGAAGTTATAAAATGATCAGTTAGAAGTACTGACCTTCAGCAAGAGAAGGAAAGACAGACACATCATCACCTGGAGTTGAAGTGAAAGAGAAGAAAATGAATAACAGACAAGTCTGAGGATTGGAACAGAGGTAAGTCACCACCAAGAGCCACCACCATGTTCTCAATGAAGTAGAAAGGTAAGATCATCCACTGAGAGAAACAGAGTAGAGCGTTAAGTGGAGATCTGAGGGTTTGGACCAGCCATTGAGGAGAAAAGAAAAGGAAGCTGACCAAGAATGAATGAACTTGCAGTCAGAACTCAGGGCCCAGCTGAGGCTGGAGACCATGAATTTTCAGTCATCACTTTCCATATGGTGATGATGCTGTGGTTGTGGTGCAATGGACTGAATATTCATGATCCTCCAGAATCCGTATGTTGAAACCCTAACTCACAAGGTGATGGTATTAGGAGGTGGGAACTTTGGGAGGTGATTAGATCATGAAGGTGAAAACCCTCATGGATGGGATTAGTGCCCTTATTTTAAAAGGCCCCAAAGACTTGCCTTGCTTCTTCCACCACTTGAGGACACAGTGAGAAATCACCATCTCTGAACCAGAAAGTGAGTCCTCACCAGACATCAAATCTGCCAGTACCTTGATCTTGGACTTCTCAGCCTCCAGAACTGTGAGAAATAAATTTCTGTTGTTTATAAGCCACTCAGTCTGAGGTATTTTGTTATAGCAGCCCACATGGACTAAAACACACAGTGTTGACATAACAATATCCAAGCCTCATTTTCTCTCTCTCTGTGGGTGGGTGCCTGTGCCCCTGTGTACACACATGTGTGCACAGGAAGCATCATTGCAGAACCAACCTCTGATGACCAATTCTGGTGCCCTCTGTGTGTCTCTGTCCAGGAGCTGTATTCTCAATCCTATGATGCTGTTGGGGTGATGTTTGCCTCCATCCCAGGATTTGCGGACTTTTACTCTCAGACTGAAATGAATAATAACCAGGGAGTGGAATGCCTGCGCTTGCTGAATGAGATCATTGCTGACTTCGATGAGGTAAATCTAAGCCTGGGACATTTACAATCACAAACGGGCATCATTGTCAAAGCATTGTGTTATTCATTGTAGGAATTACTTATTTTTTTTGCACTTATGGAGTTCCAGCCTGCATTCTAACACAAACATGCTTTATCTGATTTAATTATCACAATTATCACCTGAGTTAAATGCTATTGTTTCTCTATTTGGGGGATCAGGAACATAAGGCTCAGGGAGGCTAAGTAACGTAACCCAGTGTCACACAGCTGGCAGAGAGCAAAAGTCAGGACTTGACTAGAAGCCTGTATGAGGCCAATACTACTCAGGCACTGACACCACAGAGGCTGGACGCTGACTCAGGCATTGCTCCATCCTCTCAAAGTGTCAAAGACAAAACTGTCCATTTGCAGTTGGTCAGAGAACTAATTGCAAGTATAAACATACTACAGATAGCAGTTTCTTCCTCCAGGCTCCATTAGTCTAGTGAACACATTCTGTGAGGGGAAATACTCATGCTGTACTTCAGTTCCAGTCATAAACTTGACACAAGTGGGCCTTCTCCTCCCCCATTCTCCATCTTGAAGGACACCAGTGTCCATCCAGTTACTTAAGCCTGAGATGGAAAGCAAGTGATTCATTGAGAAAATGCTATGGAAGAAGCCAAATCCCTGCCTAACCCCAGAGGGAACTCAGGGACACAAATAGTACAACTGTCTCACACTGAGGCAGGGGGCCAGGCTTTTGGATACCCATATTGGTCAGTCATTGTTGGTCATGGGCTGCCCTGGTAGAGGTACCTAGCCTCCCAGGCATTTCTAGCAAGGGAGTTCTCATGAGGCCCGGCAAATTATCCAAAAAAAGGTATGGCAATGCATTGTAAGTAGCCAGCACTCATGACATTTTGGAGGATGGCCCCACAAAGGGCTTGGGGTGGGAAACAAGAGTAACTACTGTATCACTCTAAATAGCATCCTCTCCCTCCATCCCTACATTAGATCCAGCTACTGAGTCCAGTGAAGTCTTTCTTTCCATTGTAGAAATTTATGGTGCAAAATGTGATGTTTTGACATATGTGTACATTGTGGAATGATTAAATTAAGCTAATTAACATCTCCTCACTTCTTACCACATTTTTGTGACAAAAATATTTAAGATCTACTCTCTTGGCAATTTTCAAGTATGCAATACATTATTATTAACTATAGTCACTATGCTATGCAATAGATCTGCAGAACATATTCCTCTTGTCTAACTAAAACTTTATACCCTTTAACTAGTATCTCCCTGTTCCCACCCCACCCCCAGGTTCTGATAACCACCATTCCACTCTTTGCTTCTGAGTTTGACGTTTTTTCTAGATTCCACGTATAAGTGATATCGTATTTGTTTTTCTGTACCTGGCGTATTTCATTTAGCGTCGTATCCTCCAGGCCCATCCATGTTGTTGCAAATGACAGGCCTTCCTTCTTTTTGTGGCTGAATAGTATTCCACTGTGTATATGTATATGTGTATGTGTGCGGTGTGTGTGTGTGTGCATGCGCATGTGTGTATCCATTCATTTCTCAATGGA
>NW_016836544.1:0-3524 GCF_001698545.2 Rhinopithecus bieti | reverse complement strand
GTAACATTCTTGTTTCCCTTGAAAAAAAAAAAGTTAGTGTTTATACCTTCACATAATACTTTAACATCTGCTTTTTTTTCATCCATCCCCCAAGTGTAAGAAAACTGTTAAGCTCTTTCCTCCTCTCTTGGAATTCATCAGTTACTGTCAATGAAGGGCCTGTGCTATGCACAGTAATGCGCTATGTTTTATGGACATGAAACATAAAAGAGCAACAACATGTGTTTTGTGCCCTGGATAATCAGTCAAAACAATGGCATTAATTTTGAGAAACCAAAGAGATCATATGATTCTTCACATCATCACAGTATGGTGACCTAATGTCTCTGAAGGGAAAGAAAAAGGGATTATATGAAATGTGCAAACATGAAGTATGATAAAAATGAAAATTAGCTTTTGGTTTGCAAGAGTAAATACTGAAATATTTTCATTAAGTTAGAATTTTAAAACACCAGTATATGAATCCAAACTCATTGATACATTTACTGTTTCTTTATCAGATCATGCCTCCTCCATGATGCCTGTGAGAGGGAAAGATAGTATTAATAAAGGCTGTAGTCTGAGTTTTTACTAAGATATGGACTTCCAATATACAGCCTGCTGGATGTTTTTTAGTTAAAACAAAAATATTTTCCTAATTAGCCCAAAGAAAGTGCAGTAGTGTGAAAGACCTTCAAGAAGAGTTATTTCACTAACTTACAAAGGTTATCAGATCTAGTTTTAAAGAGAGTTGAAAGTAATTATAAATTAGAATCATTCAAGTTTAATTTTGCTAATATTCTGAAATTAGGCACTATGCATAAATATCATCACTAATAAATACACTGGCTTGGAGTTGGAGTCATGCCTAACATCCACATAACAAATAGATTTCACCTTTTCTGAAAATGTATAAGGTAAAATTCATACGTGTGGTACACATGTGCTAACATCCCATCACTTAGAAAAGCCAGACATCTCAATTGTAGGATAATACTGTTAGCTAATTATAACTGTAGGGAGAAACCTTACTAAAATGAGCTTATATTTACAAGGGAGTAATAACTTTTTTTCATGCCTTTGATTAGCACCATAGACTGACCTCAGTCTTCTTTTATTTTTTAAGAAAGAATTATTTGATCCTTGTTATTGATATTTTCTTTGCCACTCTTAGCAGCTGTTTAACAATTACATTTATAAACTTGAGAGGAGGATTTTAGAAAATGGCTGAGAGTCTGTAATTGGGAAATTTACTTCAATGTTCTTGTTTCTGTTTTCTCTTCATAATAAGATGTTTGCTCCTTGTAAATAACTTTCTTAACTGTGTTATTGCCTCGGGGAGTACATGCAGTCACTGTGACCCAGGCAGCCTTATTATGGTTGTGGGGCCCTGGTGTCAGGTAATATTCAGACCAGCCAGGCCCATTGTCACCTTCTTTCACTGTTGCTTGCCATGGCTGGAAATAAAGGGCAACAGTAATTACTTCTCAAAAGGTAGATGCTGAGAAGGCATTTTTTAGCGATATTGAAAGAAAGTTAATAAAGATATACCTATAGAAAAACAGAATAGAATTTGGAAGACCAGAAGGAAGTTTATTTTAGAAGAGATACTGCCTCTCTTTCTCTTTCACTGTGTTGATCAGGATTTGCTAGCTCTTTCTACCAGTTCCTGAAGAAGAACAAACTGTACATCACTCCCATTTATGAAACACTACCTCATTTCTAACTCAGTTAGCATAGGTACACTTGTGGCTAAACACATAATTTTCTGTGGTTATTTGAAGTGTTACAAAATAGAGAAATAGCCTACACATAGGATTATCTTAGTCCATTTTGTGCTGCTATAACATAATACCACAGACTGGATAAATTATAAAGAACAAAAGTTGAGTGGATCATAGTTCTTGAGGTTGAGAAGTCCAAGATTGAAGGGCCAGCATCTGGCAAGAGCCTGGTTTTGGCATCATCCCATGGTGCAAGGGGAACAAAAGGATGAGACAGAGAGAATGAGGAAAGGGGGCAAATTTGTTTTTCATAAAGAACCCACTCCTGTGATAATGATTTGAATTCCCTCATGATGGAAGAGACCACATGACCTAATCACCTACACCGAAATACTATTTTCAATACTTAGAGCAGTATTAAAAGATTCCACTTCTTGAATGCTGTTACAATAGCAGCTAAATTTCAACATGATTTTGGAAGAACTAAACATTTAAACCATAGCAGGGGTCATGATTATAATCCTGGGAGAATGCCTATGAATGAGTCAATCAGCCTCCTCTACCCCCTAGTGGGCAAGGCCAAGAGCCTCTCCACTGTGTCAGTGGGGATTGTATAACTTCTTGTGAATCCTATGGAAACCACAAGGGTCTTATTGTATGGGTTCAATGAGCCTGGTCTCCTATCCAGTTCATCAGGGTGTTGGGCTCACAGATGAAATAATATACTGTTGTGTCTTACTCTGCTGGGGTTGCCAGAGCAAAATACCATGGACTGGGTGATTTAAACAACAGAAATTTATTTTTCACAGTTCTGGCAGCTAGATATCCAGATTAATATTGATGGGATTGGTTTCTGGTGAGGGCTGTCTTTCTGGTTTTCAGACTGATGCCTTCTTGCTTTGTGTGTAGATGGCATTTCCTCAGTGTGTGCTGGTGAAGAGAGTGAGAACAAGCTCTCTGATAATTCATTTATGTCAGGGCACTAATCCCATGATAGCAGGACCTTGCCTTCATGACTTCCCAAAGACCCTATGTCGAAATATTATCACACTGCGAGTGAGAACTTCAACATATGAATTTTGTGGGGGCAAAAATGTAGGACATAACACACTTTCCCTCAAATTGTTCCTAAGAAAAATTTGTGTGCTTGTAATTAGGGTTACACAACCTAAGCAAACTTCAAGATTACAAAATATTTTAAAAGGGCCAGAGTGTACATTGCTAGCAAAAGGGGCAAAATCCGGTGGTCTGATTCTTGTCCATTGAGTGAACAAGGAAGTATAGGGTACCATTTATAACTATAGTTAACTTTTTTTTATACTTTAAATTCTAGGGTACATGTGCACAATGTGCAGGTTTTTTACATATGTATACTTGTATACTTGTGCCATGTTGGTGTGCTGCACCCATCAACTCGTCAGCACCCATCAACTCGTCATTCACATCAGGTGTAACTCTCAATGCCATCTGCCATCGCTCCCCCCTACCCTCTCCCCATAATAGGCCCTGGTGTGTGATGTTCCCCTTCCCGAGTCCAAGGGATCTCATTGTTCAATTCCCACCTATGAGTGAGAACATGTGGTGTTTGGTTTTCTGTTCTTGTGATAGTTTGCTGAGAATGATGGTTTCCAGCTGCATCCATGTCCCTACAAAGGACACTAACTCATCCTTTTTTATGGCTGCATAGTATTCCATGGTGTATATGTGCCACATTTTCTTAATCCAGTCTGTCACTGATGGACATTTGGGTTCATTCTAAGTCTTTGCTATTGTGAATATGGTTGCAATAAACATACCTGTGCATGTGTCTTTATAGCAGCA
>NW_016836543.1:0-1334 GCF_001698545.2 Rhinopithecus bieti | reverse complement strand
AGAAGGTAGAGGCAGAGTGTCTGGTGCTCTCTCTAGAAAGCCCTGCTTCTGTGGCTCCTGCCTTAGGCTGGAGACCATCCTGCCAGTGAGGAACACACACCTGCGTGCTCCCATCCTGCTTCCCCACACGACCCTGAGGTCTCTGGCCTCTGCATCGTGAGACTTACTCTTTTTGTTGGAGCACCAGCGATGCAGGAGAAAGAAGAAGATGGTGAAGAGGATCATGACCACTGAGGTCCCAATCAGAACATGCAGGTGTCTGGGGTTACCTGGAGGAAGACGAGACTCCAATAAGAAGCTAATCATAGTAGTTCCTTTTATGGATTGTCTCTCATTTCTTGATTGACAGATAACCTTGCGGAATGTCTCCTTAGGACAAGCGGCCTGATGGCGGGAGACCCAGCTTTCTCCTGCTCTCTCAGTTATAGCTCTCACAGGAACCATGGAACGTACTGAATATACAACTGCTTTAGTTTAGATGTTTGACCTCTTGAAACCTCACATTGAAATTTAACCCCAGTGTGGGAGGTTGGGCCTCTTGGGAGGTGTTTGGGTCATGGAAGTGGAACCACCATGAACAGATCAATGCTTTCCCACAGGACGGGGTTAGCAAGTTCTCCCTCTATTAGTACTCTGGACAGCTGGTTGTTAAAAGAGCTTGGGGCCGGGTGCAGTGGCTCACACCTGTCATCCCAGCACTTTGGGAGGCCAAGATGGGCGGATCACGAGGTCAGGAGATCGAGACCATCCTGGATAACACGGTGAAACCCGTTTCTACTAAAAATACAAAAAATTAGCCAGGCGTCGTGGTGGGCGGCTAGGTAGCTGGGTTAGAGGCATGAACCACCACCATTGACAGCCTTGTATATTATGCTGTAATCGGTCCCTTCGTTTGCACCATGCCTCGTCTTTCTATCACTCTTCTGCCAGGTATTGATTTACATGTAGGAGAAATAAATCTCAGAAAGAAATTAATGAAGCAAGGAATAAACAACTAGGAAAATCAAACCCAGCAAGCCCTCCCTGCAAATGATTCTACCTCACAAACATATCCTGTATCCATCCACTTCATCCACTTAGTGTCTAAATCAGCACCACGTTTCACCAGTGGGGCGGGAATCGCCTTTTCCACGGTCTCCTAGATTCCAGTTACGCACCTGGGCCTCCCTTATGTTCATGTCAGTTACTATTAATCATGTAGGGATTCCTAGTTAGCCCGAGGTGAATCCAAGGGCTGTGAGTATAAAACACACACTCCTTGTTCCTCTTTAGTTTCCTGTGTGTGTGTGCTCTTCTCTCTCTCCAGTGGTCTTGTAATTCTCCCCATCTCATTC
>NW_016836542.1:0-965 GCF_001698545.2 Rhinopithecus bieti | reverse complement strand
CTGAGGACTAAGATGTAACTCTGTGAGAGGAATTCACACATCACAAAGAAGTTTCTCAGAAAGCTTCTTTAACGTTTTGAACCGATGATTATTCCTTTAATAGCGTAGGCCTCAATGCGATCCAAAGAAGTTGTTCTCAGGTTCCTCAAAAACAGTGATAATGGACTGTTGCAGGAAAGAGAAGGGTAATTCTGTGAGATGAATTCACACATCACCAAGAAGTTTCTAGGAAAGCTTCTTTCTAGTTTTCGTCTGAGCATATTTCCTTTGTCACCATAAACTTCATTGCGTTCAGACGTATCAAATTGTAGATTTCCAAAGACCTTTGTTTGCAAAATGAACACTGAAGAGGAAGGTGTAACTCTGTAAGTTGCATTCACACATCGCAATGCAGTTTCTCAGAAGGCTTCTTTCCAGTTTTCATCTGAGGATATTTCCTCTTTCACCATAGCCCTCAATGAGCTCCCAAATATCACTTTGCAGAACACAAGATAACAGAGTTAGCAAACTGTTCCAAGAAGGGAAGGGTGGAACTCTGTGTGATGAAGTCACACATCAGAAAGCAATCTCTCAGAAAGCTTCTCTCTAGTTGTTAACTGAGTACATTTCCTTTTTCACCATTGGCCCCTATGGGCGACCAAATCTCACTTTGCAGATTCCACGAAAAGAGTGCTAGCAAACTGCTCCCTGAAAACTAAGCTGTAAATCTGTGATAGGAATTCACAGATCATAAAGAAGTTTCTCAGAAAGCTTCTTTCACGTTTTGAACTGATGATACTTCCTTTATCAGCGTAGGCCTCAATGTGATCCACAGAAGTCCTTCTCACATCCTCAAAAAATTGATAGTATACTCTTGCAAGAAACATAAGTATAACTCTGTGAGATTAATTCACACATCACCAAGAAGATTCTAGGAAAGCTTCTTTCCAGTTTTTGTCTGCAGATAATTCTTTTGTCACAGTAA
This sequence comes from Rhinopithecus bieti, assembly GCF_001698545.2. Lineage (NCBI taxonomy): Eukaryota > Metazoa > Chordata > Mammalia > Primates > Cercopithecidae > Rhinopithecus > Rhinopithecus bieti. The sequence continues at coordinate 1 of NW_016836542.1, read as the reverse complement.
G
>NW_016836541.1:0-837 GCF_001698545.2 Rhinopithecus bieti | reverse complement strand
ATAGCTTATTTTACATCAACTAAGGTTTTACAATTTAGATGGAGTTTAGCTTTATTGGACTAGATCTAAAACACTCTTTACGCCGGTCTCTATTAGCCTGGGTTAATCGTATGGCCGCGGTGGCTGGCACGAAATTAACCAACCCTGAATATAGCATAGCTTAGTTAAACTTTCGTTTATTGCTAAAGATTTGTCACTGCTGTCTCCCGTGGGGGTGTGGCTGAGCAAAGTGTTTTGAGCTGCGTTGTGCGTGCTTGATACTTACTCCTTTTGATCATGGTGATTTATAGGGCGTCTTCATCGGGGCAGGGATGCTTGCCTGTGTAATCTTGCTAAGAGTTAATAGAAAGGCTAGGACCAAACCTATTTGTTTATGGGGTGTGCAAATCCATCTGGGCATTTTCAGTGCCTCGCTTTAGGTATAGTAAGCTACATAAATGGAGAAAAATACATAATTATGATGTGCTACCTTCAGGGTTGTGGTGATAAGGGTATAGATTTGGTAATGGGTAAGTACGTAGGAGGAAGGAGAAAGAGGAGAAAAGAGAAGGACTTGAGGTTGAGAGTGGTAGGGTGAAATAGATTTGTATTAGTTGAAGGGTAGCAGTTGAAGTTGTGCATAGCTAAATGAATTCTAACTCAGCTGAGCTTGCTTATTTTGTTTTAACAAATTAGTGCTTAGCAAATACTCAATTTGTTTTTTGTTTTTTCTTTTAGCCTTTTTTCTTGTCTCTCTTGGTGAGCTTAGAAATAAAAGACAGATAAACTTGACTCAATGTTATTTTTTCCCCTGTACATAAAGTATAACATTCTAGACAATCAATTTCTAAAGAAAGG
>NW_016836540.1:0-1057 GCF_001698545.2 Rhinopithecus bieti | reverse complement strand
TAATGAAGGTGGCAGGAAAGATTTGAGCATTCATCTCAAAAACAGAATGGATGGAATGAAATTATGATTGACTGTATCACCTCCAATCAGACTTTTTGTTGCTGTTGTCTACTATAGAAGCCAAACGAATGCTCAGGAGCATGTTAGTGATAAATGTAGAAAGCTACCTATGTATACATCCAATTTGTGCCTATAATTTTAAAAATCTAGATAAGGGCATCAAATACACACACACACACACACATATATATCCTTATCATCTCTTATGATCTATCTATCTATCTATCTATCTATCTATCTATCTATCTATCTATAAGCTCCAAGAGAAATGCCAGATTTCTTTAAGGGAATGCAGGGATGCATGCTTTATTTCCCAGAGTGAGTCTCCAGAGGCAGCAAGCTTCTTAGAGAAGCCTCACAAACCCACAGCTGCTGAGCTGTAGAGTAGCAGCTCTCTCCACCAACAGCATTGCCTTCACCTGTGAGATGCAGATTCCTGGACCCACCTCACACCTATTCTGGGTGAGGCTCAGCAATTTGTGTTTTAAAAAGCCCTATAGATAGATATCTATAGATAGATATCTATAGATAGATAGATAGATAGATAGATAGATAGATAGATAGATAGATCATAAGAGATGATAAGGAGAAAGTAACCGGGTTATAGGATAGTGGCAGCTTGGGAGGTGAAGCTACCTTAGAAATGGGGGTTTTGAAAAGCCTCTATGGGAACAGACACTTTCATGAAACATTTGAGCTAAGTCCTGAGTGATGGAATGAGCCAGGTCTGTGAGGTTCTGGGGAAATTGCAATCCTTATGAAGAAAAGCACAAGTGCAAAGGTCTAGGGGCCGGGATTCATGTTCGAGTGACAAAAAATATCTATGCCCATGTGTGCTGCAGTTTCTCCACCAGGGTTCCCAAGAGAATGAGACTCTATAGGAAATGACCTGCAAGAGTATTTCCCAAATTCTCTCAAGTCTGGGATGGAATGAAATTATGATTCTAGAGGAACAAGAGAGAAGCCACTATGTGCAACGCATGCTTTATGGCATTCT
>NW_016836539.1:0-587 GCF_001698545.2 Rhinopithecus bieti | reverse complement strand
CAAGAGAGGGATGCTCTCTCTCACCACTCCTATTCAATGTACTCTTGGAAGTTCTGGCCAGGGCAATCAGGCAGGAGAAAGAAATACCGGGTATTCAGTAAGGAAAAGAGGAAGTCAAATTGTCCCTGTTTGCAGATGACATGATTGTATATTTAGAAAACCCCATTGTCTCAGCCCAAAATCTCCTTAAACTGATAAGCAACTTCAGCAAAGTCTCAGGATACAAAATCAATGTGCAAAAATCACAAGCATTCTTATACACCAATAACAGACACATCAAATCATGAGTGAATTTCCATTCACAATTGCTTCAAGGAGAGTAAAATACCTAGGAATCCAACTTACAAGGGATGTGAAGGACCTTTTCAAGGATAACTACAAACCAGTGCTCACTGAAATAAAAGAGGACACAAACAAATGGAAGAACATTCCATGCTCATGGATAGGAAGAGTCAATATCATTAAAATGGCCATACTGCCAAAGGTAATTTATAAATTCAATGCCATTCCCATTAAGCTACCAATGACTTTCTTCACTGAATTGGAAAAAACTACTTTACAGTTCTTATTGAACCAGAAAAGAGCCT
>NW_016836538.1:0-782 GCF_001698545.2 Rhinopithecus bieti | reverse complement strand
GCTTTCTGAGAAACTTCTTTGTGATCTGTGAATTCCTCTCACAGAGTAACAGCAGACTTCTCAGGATGCAGATTGCTAACACACTTTTCGTGGAATCTGCTAAGTGAGATTTGGGAGGCCATTGGGGCCCATGGTGAAAAAGGAAATATCCTCAGATAATAACTGGAGAGAAGCTTACAGAGAGATTGCTTTCTGAAGTGTGACTTCATCACACAGAGTTCCACCCTTCCGTTCTTGGTACAGTTTGCTAATCCTGTTATCTTGTGTTCTGCAAAGTGATATTTAGGATGGCATTGAAGGCTATGGTGAAAAAGGAATTATCCTCAGATCAAAACTCTAAAGAAGCCTTCTGAGAAACTGCATTTCGATGTGTGAATGCAACTCACAGAGTTACACGTTTCTCTTCAGTGTTCAATTTGTTAACACAGTTTTTTGGAATTCTCGAACGGGATACTTCTTAACGCAATGAAGCTCGCGGTGACAAAGGAAATGTCCTCAGATGAAAACTAGAAAGAAGCTTTCGTAGAAACTTCTTGGTGATGTGTGAATTCATCTCACTGAGTTACACTTATGTTTCATGCAGCTGTCCATTATCACTGTTTTGAGGAACCTGAGAAGGACTTCTTTGGATCGCATTTAGGCCTACGACTATAAAGGAAATATCATGAGGTCAAAACGTGAAAGAAGCTTTCTGAGAAACTACTTTGTGGTCTGTGAATTCCATTCACAGAGTTATAGCTGAGTTCTCAGTAAGCAGTTTGCTAACACACTTTTCCTGGAAT
>NW_016836537.1:0-1225 GCF_001698545.2 Rhinopithecus bieti | reverse complement strand
TCGTAGAGCAGAATATTTCATTTGGTAAAATCTATGAGTCTAATGTGCACACATATCATCCCCTAAACTTCTAGCCTAGGTGGAGACAGGTATGTTTGTTTAGCCTTATAAGAGAGGTGATAGCATCTACTTAAAAATATCAGCTGGCTTAACCAAATGTTTCAGAAATAGCCTGGCATTTCAGGATATGATGAATCAGCTGGGTGGGAACTTACTCTGACGAAATAGCTCTGCTTTCAGGAAAATTGTCCGTATACATCCAAACTCAAATGTATCCAATGCGATTTGTAAATAGAGCTGAACTTTACTAATGTGACTCCAATAATATGGGATTTCTTAAAGTTTGAACCAGGAATGAGCCAAATTTTGACCTTAGCAAAAATTTTCCCTACATTACAAATGAATGTCAGGGCTAGTATTTAAAATTCATGAAAATCTCTTCAAACAGCATCATTTTTATATTTATTAAAGTTCCTTATGGAATACTTTATTGACTAAACTTAATTGTATGTTCTTAGCAGTAATCAATTGTGTTTTTCCTTTCAAATACAGTAGTTTTTTTGCATAGTCATTCATTTACATAGAACCTTCACATTAGACCCACAGGACGACCATACAAAGCCCTGAACGTTATGTTAGTTGCTAGCTAGTTAAACCTCTTCAACGAGTCCCAGCAAAGAGGCTGGAGCCACTGCTTGTGTACTTTGCATGATAGAAACTGTCAACATTGATTTATTAAATAAAAACTTATTGAAAAAGAAGACTGGACATGGGTAAGGTCTATTGCCTGAGCTTCAAAAGCGACCAGCACTTTCCCCACAAGCATGAGCTTGTGGTGGAACAGCACTGAAATAATATAAGCTCCAAGAGAAATGCCAGATTTCTTTAAGGGAATGCAGGGATGCATGCTTTATTTCCCAGAGTGAGTCTGCAGAGGCAGCAAGCTTCTTAGAGAAGCCTCACAAACCCACAGCTGCTGAGCTGTAGAGTAGCAGCTCTCTCCACCAACAGCATTGCCTTCACCTGTGAGATGCAGATTCCTGGACCCACCTCACACGTATTCTGGGTGAGGCTCAGCAATTTGTGTTTTGAAAAGCCCTCCTGGTGATTCTGACACACACATACACACACGCGCTCAAGTTTAAGACCAAAAAAGGTGTCAAGCAGAATGACTGCAGGGATCATGAGTAATTAGCACTCTTTACCAAATAGTTCCTGGGCCTGC
>NW_016836536.1:0-460 GCF_001698545.2 Rhinopithecus bieti | reverse complement strand
TGATGGCCGGGTGTGGTGGCTCACGCCTGTAATTCCAGCACTTTGGAAGGCTGAGGCGGGCAGATCACAAGAGCAGGAGATCAAGACCATCCTGGCTAACACAGTGAAACCCTGCCTCTACTAAAAATACAAAAAATTAGCTGGGCATTGTGGCACGCGCTTGGAGTCCCAGCTACTCGGGAGGCTGAGGCAGGAGAATGGCGTGAACCCGGGAGGTGGAGCTTGCAGTAAACCAAGATGGCACCACTGCACTCCAGCCTGAGTGACAGCGAGACTCTGTCTCAAAAGAAAAGAAAAAAAGAAAAGAAAAGAAAAGAACAATATAAAATCTCTGAAGAGAAGGGCCTGTTTCTTAATTACATTGTAACATAAAGGATAAAGGCAATCAATTTGGTTACAATAAGTTCCATTTGTAGAGTTGCATTTTGTTTGAATTAGTTTCAAAAAAGGATGACAATAA
>NW_016836535.1:0-462 GCF_001698545.2 Rhinopithecus bieti | reverse complement strand
CTCTCACCACACACACACACACACACACACACACATGCACACACACACACATGTTTTTAGTTTAGATTGACAATATTTACAAACGAAAGGACTTTGAGCATTTTTCCTATATACAGAAATTCATCGTTATGCTCTCAAAATATTTCTGTGTGATCTTATTCTCCTTTGCTAGAGCCAGATTCCTTTCATTCTAGTTAAGCTCCCCAAAACTATCCAATAATAGTAACGGTCAAGTTAGAAAGTTGTTTCAAAATTATCTTAAACCTACAAAAATATTATCTGCATTTTGAATTTGCAGTTTTTATTTTGATCAAAGACATCTGTAATCTACTTGAAATTAATGAATAGGTCTATGCTTATAAAAATTATAAAAATGTGTTACTTTTACAATTACAATCAGTGTAGGCAAGCATTTAGACAACTGATTTTACATATTTTAGACAACTGATTTTACATATTTTC
>NW_016836534.1:0-458 GCF_001698545.2 Rhinopithecus bieti | reverse complement strand
ATCTGAGGATATTTCCTTTGTCACCGTAAGCTTCATTGCGCTAAGAAGTATCCCATTGCAGATTTCAAGAAAACTGTGTTAGCAAACTGATCACTGAAGAGAAAGGTGTAACTCTGTGAGTTGCATTCATACATCGAAGTGCATTTTCCCAGAAATTTCTTTCCAGTTTTATCTGAAGATATTTCCTTTTTCACCATAGCCCTCAATGAGCTCCCAAATATCACTTTGCAGAATCCACGACAACAGTGTTAGCAAACTGTTCCAAGAAGGGAAGTGTGGAACTCTGTGTGATGAAGTCACACATCAGATAGCAAACTCTCAGAAAGCTTCTCTCTAGTGTTTATCTGAGGATATTTCCTTTTTCACAATTGGCTGCAATGCGCTCCCAAATATCAGCTTGCAGATTCCACGAAAAGAGTGTTAGGAAACTGCTTCTTGAGGTCTCAGCTGTAAATCTG
>NW_016836533.1:0-466 GCF_001698545.2 Rhinopithecus bieti | reverse complement strand
GGGGACTGGATCCTGGGATCGTGTTCCTGTTGGGCAGCAGAGACTGGGGGACCAGAGATGATGGGTCTTCAAGCTCCACATTCAAACCCCAGCCCGCCACGCACAGTCTGGGTGTTCGTGGTGAGGGAGTTGATGTCTCTGAGCCCCAGTTTTGTCACCACTAAAATGAGGCTGACATACTGGGGCAGAGTGCCAGCCCCAGGGCTAACAGAGGCCTGTTTCCTACTGACAATACCCTACTCCTAGGAACAGCTCCAACAACCACACACTAGGGAACACTCAACCCAGGCCAACTTGTCAGAGGCACGTGAGCCAGAGCGACTCCATCTTGAATGGAGGCTGGGTAAAGGGAGGCTGAGACCTGCTGGGCCGCATTCCCAGGAGGCTAGGCATTCTTAGTCACAGGATGAGATAGGAGGTCGGCACAAGATACAGCTCATAAAGACCTTGCTGATAAAGCAGGTTG
>NW_016836532.1:0-4153 GCF_001698545.2 Rhinopithecus bieti | reverse complement strand
GGTTTTATTCTATAAAAGAACCCCAGCTGAGAAGGACTGACTGCAGGGAGGCAGGTTGGAAAGGGATTCCAGTGAAGTCAGAGAGGCAGGCAGGGGCCAATAAGCATTTGGGGTTTGATTCTATGTGCAGTGGCAGGCACTGGAAGGTTTCAAACAGTGGAATGGCACATTCTGACAGGTTTGTGAAGGATCACTGGCTGCCGTTTGGAGAATGGACCGCAGAAAGACAAAGGAAAGACAGCCAGTCAGGAGGCGTTTGTATTACTGCAGAGGAAAGATGATAAGGCTAGCATGGCTGGGGTGGAAGAAGAGACACATTTAGAATATGGTTTGAATGTAGAGTTGGGCTTGGTTATGGGCTCAGTGTGAAGCCAGGTGAGGGAAGACAAGAGAAAGTTATGAATCTAACAGGATTCCTGAGCAATTCCTGATTGGTGATGCCATTGGAGAATGTGGGAAAGACTAGGGAAAGAGTGGAATCTAGGATGAGAATCATGAGATGATGCGTCAACAGTGGAATATATGAGTTTGGATCTCAAAGGAGAGGCAAGGATGAGATACACAAACAAGGGAGTTATCAGTGTATAAAAGTGTTTAAATCACACAATAGGATGAGATCACTGAACTCTGTCAATTTCTCTTCCATTTTCCCTCAAATTTATTTATTCCTCTTATTCCTGCTGCCATTAATCTTTGTTTCCCAAAAGATCTACTGCAGTACTTCTGTAACAGGCCTGTGGTCTCTCTCCTCAGTAATCCCTCCTGTACATAACCATACCTATCATTCATGTTCCTCTTCCACAAATTAGACTGTTTTTTTTTTATTCAATAAAAAACTGAGTACTTATGTACAAATCTCTCTGTTCAGTTCTTTGGGTGATTCAAAGAGGAACAAAAAATAGATTCTGACATTGAAAGCTTTTAGTCTATAGAAAGGATGTGTTTGTAAAAAACTGTATTTCTGGTCAGGCACGGTGGCTCATGCCTGTAATTCCAGCACTTTGGGAGGCCGAGGCAGGTGCATTGTCTGAGATCAGGAGTTCGAGATCAGCCTGACCAACATGGCAAAACCCGGTCTCTACTAAAAATACAAAAATTAGCCGGGTGTGGTAGTGCGAACTTGTAATCCAAGCTACTCAGAAGGTTGAGGCAGGAGAATTGCTTGAACTTGGGGGTGGAGGTTGCGATGAGCTGAGATTTTGCCACTGCACTCCAGCCCAGGCAACAGAGTGTGACTCTGTCTCAGAAATAAATAAATAAGTAAATAACTATGTTTCAGGGTAGAGAGTGACAAGGACCTTAGGAAGGAAAAGAAAATAAGTATTATGGCCATTTTGGGAGATGAAGAAGTGACTCTTCGCTCCACAAATCTGGAAAGTTTTTGTTAGGAAAGTTGTCTTTGAGTTGGACCAAGAGGCCAAAATTACTTCTTGACTTGTCGATTGAAGTGTGTGGTCCTTACGATCCCTAGTCTCTGAGAATCTTCTTAATTAGCTTCTCTCCCACTCTCTGATGTTCGAATGCTGGCATTTTTAATGGTTCAGTGTTAGGTGATCTTTCCTTGGTGCCACACTCATTCTCTAGGCAAGCTCATCGACGTGGATGGCAAATCCATCATGTCCCTCCAATTCATTGCCTTTCATTTAAAAATGCAAATCTGCCCCTGTCAGCGTGTGCTCAAAGCCTGGCAATTCCACAGCTGTCAGGATTAACATGAAACATCAGACCTCCCTCCCCCATCTCTTGCTTTTCTCCTCCTCACTCTCTGAACTCTAAACACTCCAAATTCCTCCAGTGATATACACCCCATCCTGCCTCAGGGGCTTTATCCATGCGATTCCTGGTGTTTATAAAGTTTTATTTCCAGCTTCCATATCACCCAGGGAACTTCTACTCCTACTACTTCTCAGTTTAAATGTCAACCCCAGAAAGCCATCTCTGAACTCACAGGGACTTACTGTTATATCTTCTCACCACATTTTGCATCTTTTCTTTACTAAAATATCAGAATTATAATTATTTCATTTATTTGTGCTATTTGCTTTCTCTTTCTCTGTCCCAACAGTCTATAAACACCCCCAGGCCTGAAATGAGTTGCCCATGTTCATCACTGCAAGACCTGGACTGCACGGGTGCAGTTTAATTTTTATTGCTGAGTAGAAGCCTGCTGTTCCACCGCTTCCTGATTTCACTTTGTGCTCCCTCACTTCTTGTACATACCTCCCTCAGCATTTCAGTGCAATTTCTCCTGCAATGTTATATGTGACATTTCCACCTCTTAAAACTCTAGCCATTCTGAAGGATCATTCTGTCTTCCCGCTTGACCATGAAGTCCTCCCATTCACTCCTGGCCACACCCGATCCCCACTCCTGACCACACCCGATCCCCACTCCTGACCGCACCCGATCCCCACTCCTGACCGCACCCGATCCCCACTCCTGACCGCACCCGATCCTCACTCCTGACCGCACCCGATCCCCACTCCTGACCACACCCGATCCTCACTGCTGACCGTACCCGACCCCCACTCCTGACCACACCTGATCCCCACTCCTGACCACACCTGATCCCCACTCCTGACCGCACCTAATGGAGTTGTTCTCCCCTGCCTCTAAACTTGTGGTGTATTCTCAGAGTTATTCTAATTAACATGGATCACCACTGTCAAGCTCTGCAGTGATTTGTAGGCATGCGTTACCTCTGACTTTCAGATTTTTAAACTGTCAAGTTTGGTATTACTATATATTCTATAAGTTTCTATGCACTGATAGAATCTACTATAAGATTGTAGAAGTGGGGAAGTTTCACATTTGTGAAATGAATGAAAAGCTACCCCAAAAGCCTTTGGTGCTTAAAGGGTTAATATTCGGAAAACTCTCAACTGTAGAGCACCAGATTTCTACACAACATTGGATAAAGAGAGAATTACCATTCTCGCATGTGGACTATAATTTCCAAAGAGCTCAAGGATGTTTCTAGTCTGATTTTAAGAAATGTAGTTGTCCCTCATCCATTTGTTGTCAGGATAACAGGATCTTGCTGGAATCATGATAGTTTACATGACCTCCCATGCCCAGATGGTCAAGGGACTTAAACCATATTGTAAGAGGACCAATTAGAGATACCTGACTGTTTAGCTCATGGGGAAATGCAATATGAAAAAGAAACAGGCATCCTGACTATCCTCAAATATTAAAAGGACTCTCAAATAAAAGTAAAATTAGATTTATTTTAAATGGCCCCAAGAAACCTTTCTAGGAATAATGAATGGATATTTCAGGGAGACAGATATTTACTTAAGGTAAAGGAAAACATTACAATATCCAGAGCTCTCCAATGATAAAATGAATTACCTTAGAAGATATCGAGTCTCCTTTTGCTTGAGGCATTCAAGGAGAAGTTGTATAAATATTTAACAGGAATGTTAAAGGCGGTTTCAAACACTGCAAGGTTGTACCTTCCATCTTTCCACACCTGAGATGCTTTGATTCTATCATAATAACTGCTAAAATGCACAAGGCATGAATCCCATGCCAGGTCCTGTTCTAAGCATTGTACATGCATTATCTTATTTAATTGTCACAACAACTGTTATTACATCCATGACTAAAGTTAAGAAAACTGAAGCACGGAGACATTGAATGATTTGTCTTAGTTCCCATAATGTTTACGTAATTTGACACCTAATTCTTACCTTATTTGACACCAGGAAATCTTTTTCCAGCGCCCAGCCTGTTATTTCGCCTTTCATATTCATATGGCAGCTGTATGTCCAAAACAGAAAGGCCTTGCCTAGGAAAGTGTCAGGGTGATTTCAAACTCCAGACCTCAGGTGATCCGCCCGCCTTGGCCTCCCAAAGTGCTGGGATAACAGGTGTGAGCCACGTGTCCGGCTGTATTTTAATTCTTATAAATTAGCTGGGCATGGTGGCTCGTGCCTGTAATCCCAGCATTTTGGGAGGCTGAGGTTCGTGGATTGTCTGAGGTCAGGAGTTCGAGACCAGCTTGGCCAACCCAGTGAAATCCCGTCTCTACTAAAAATACAAAAAAATTAGTTGGGTGCGGTGGCGGGCACCTGTAATCCCAACGACTAGGGAGGCTGAGGCAGGAGCATCACTTGAATTGGGGAGATGGAGGTTGCAGTGAGCCAAG
>NW_016836531.1:0-2785 GCF_001698545.2 Rhinopithecus bieti | reverse complement strand
TATCATTATTGTGTGTATTGGTCTTTGAACTTTTAGCCTTTTCAGAAGTAAAATGGGAATGTTTTTATCTGTTTCCAGGTTTTATCTATATATTTTATTATGTACATTTTCTTATACATTCATTCCATTTATGCAAACAATGATAGATTAATCATTTCATTTTAATTGTATTCTTTAAAATAAAATACATATAAATAATTACTGTTGCAAAATTATTGCTTTATAGGAGTTTATTTAAAATATTGAACTCCCCAACTGTATTTATCCATTCTTTCATTTGATTTATTCATGAAACATAACCTGAGTACCTGTTATGTAGCAGACATATTCTACTATCTTTCAGGACCCTTCTATCCTTAAAAGCTTCGTGTTTACCTGCCCTGCCTGCACAAGCTGAGAGATTTAAAATAGGACTATTGGGACTGAATCTCCTTGAAACTTTATCTCCCACCTTTCAAACAAAAGCATTTCTGAAGTTAGAAAATAGTAGAAGATAACCTTTAACTGCCCTTTCAAAAGTTTGTCAGTCTTAAATACTAATATTAATCCTCGGAAAGCCTTATTTGCACATATTCTGTAAGTGTAAGTATTGAATAAAATGAGCCATACATGTATTCATTTGAATCATGAGTTTCCTTTGGCTTCAAGTTGTTTGAAAATCAAATAATTAATTTGTTTAAAAAAATGCATGATTATTTCAGTGCTCTTTTCCCATAGTCCCTTTAAGAACTAAAATGTATTTAAGTTTCAGTTACATGCCTGGAACTGCCCTAGACCTGAGTTACCATATTCTACTTAATGTAAGCTCTCATGGATTGTGTGATGCCCCATTATTTTACGTATCAATAAGATAATTTTAAAATGCTACCAATTATATTTATAATAAATCATTGATTATAAGTGGCATTCCAATGTCAGAGGTGTTAAAATGTGACCTACTCTTTAAACCATCCTGCAAAGTAGGTATAATTGTATCATTTTACCTAATTAAAATGTTTTGTTAAGTAGTAGTAGTAGTAATAATATCTGGCTGGGTGCAGAGGCTAACGCCTGTAATCCCAGAACTTTGGGAGGCTGAGGTGAGAGGATTGTTTGATGCCAGGAGTTTGAGACCAACCTGGGCAACAAAGTGAGATTCTTACTCTACAAAATTTTCAAATAGCTGGGCATGCTGGTGTACATCTGTAGTCCCAGCTACTCAGGAGGCTGGGGATGGAGGATCACTTGAGCCCGGAGGTTCCAGGTTATGGTCAGGTATAGTTACATCATTGCACTCCAGCCTGGGAAAAGAGTGAGACTTTGTCTCAATAAACATAAATGTTTCAATTATTAAGCTATTGTAGGAACTATTCTAAATACTTTACATAGATTCTCATTTAAGCTTCAAGATGGTGTCCTATGAGATAGCTACTATTGTTATCTTTATTAATGAGGAAGTTGAGGCACAGAAAGGCTAAGCAATAGTTGGTAAGTGACAAAGTTTAAAGTAGGACTCAAGCCCTAGTTGAACTGAATCCAAAGCCTGAGCTCTTTCTACTCAAATAGGCTGCTGTTTTCATTAAGGCAGTGAGCAATAAGAGCTAGTAAGTATTGTACTTTCTTCAAAAAATATCATTTGTTTTGAAGGCAGAGGAAAACATGCTATTCAATTTCTACAATGACATGGATGATGGTAGGTTTTGAGATGTTGCACTACAGTTTCCTAAAACTCCTCTTACTCTTGTGGAACTGCTCTACATTTGGCCTGTGCCAGTGGCCATGTGAAAGTGGTCACTCTCCTGGTTAACAGAAAATGCCAGATTGATATCTGTGACAAAGAAAACAGAACACCTTTGATACAGATATATTAGAGCCAACTCTTTCAACATGACATGGATTTGATTTACACAGGTAGAATTAAAATAATAAATTGATCTCATTTAAATATACCTAGTTGGTGAAACCTGTGAAATGTGTATTTTGAATTCTTAGAATTTACAATCTATTTCTTGGTCTAATATGGACAGGCAGTCCATTGCCAGGAAGAGGCTTGTGCCGTTACTCTGCTGGAACATGGCGCCAATCCAAACCTTAAGGATATCTAAGGTAACACTGCTCTCCATTATGCTGTGTGTAGTGAGAGCACCTCACTGGCAGAAAAACTGCTTTCCCATGGTGCATATATTGAAGCACTGGACAACGTATAGTTCAATAAACTTTCTTTCCAAAATATTTGTTTTAACATTGACATAGGTAAGGGTCAATTTCTTATATTTGGAAGCTCAACCATTCCCTGAAAGCAAATGCAAATGTAAATTATTTTCAAATAACTTAATTGTGTAAGATTTTGTTTTAAATATTGATACTTTTAAAGAAGCATTCAAGGGCACAGCTTTATAAAATGCACTTTGGAAAATATCTGTGAATTTGTTAAAGATAAAACCTTTTCAACTTATTTTCTATGCAGGGTTATTCTTTTTTTCTTTTTTTCTTAATTAGTGTAAAACAACACAGGAAAGGAAATGTGCCCTGGAAATAGGCTTTATTTTAAAACTCAAACAAAACTAAAGCAACTTACAATAAATGGACATGTTGCTGCTGCTGCTAATTTTCTGAAAAACTGACGTATCATTTCTCAGGGAAAAATGGGAAGGGAAAAGGAGAGCAATCAGAAATACACAGGTCACTTGGAAATTAGGTAATGAAGGAAAATGCGAGGAAGAGTTTTTGTTGTTGTTGTTGTTTTTAGTTTGTTGTTCTTCCAGTTTATGTGTTGAGACAAGGTGCTCTTTAGCTTTGGGTCTAA
>NW_016836530.1:0-588 GCF_001698545.2 Rhinopithecus bieti | reverse complement strand
TTATGTCTATATTTTATACCTGTATCTATTATATCTATTATGTCTATATTTTATACCTATATCAATTTTATCTCTTATGACTATATTTCATACCTATATCTATTATATCTGTTATATTTATATTTTATAATTATATCTCTTATATCTATATTTTACACCTGTATCTATTATATCTATTTTGTGTATTTTTTACACCTTTATCTATTATATCTTTATGTCTATATTTTATCCCTATATCTATTATGTCTATATTTTATAATTATATCTATTATATCTATTACGTGTATATTTTATACCTATATCTATTATATCTATTATGTCTATACTTTATAATTATATCTATTATAACCATATTTTATTCCCATATCCATTATATCTATGTTTTTTCCGATATCTATTATATCTATTATATTTATATTTTATAATTATGTCTATTATATCTATATTATATTCCTGTATCTATCTGTTGTCTATATTTTATACCTCTATCTGTTATATCTATTTTTTATACTTATATCTATTATATCTATATTTCATACCTATATCTATTATATTTATATTTTTACCTGTATCTATTATATCTATTAT
>NW_016836529.1:0-588 GCF_001698545.2 Rhinopithecus bieti | reverse complement strand
GTCTAGGAAGGGTAGAAGGGCGTGTTGTGCGACACCAGGGAGCAGGAACTCCCAATCTATGCATTGGACCTCCCCTGTGAAGTTCTTATTTTCTCTTTGTTTGGGCAGGGTCTCACTCTGTTGCCCAGGATGAAGTACACTGGTGCAATCACGGTTCACTGCAGCCTCAACCTCCTGGGTGGGAGGTTGTATGGTGGGAGGGCAGGCAGGGCTGGGGCTGCTGAGAGGCTGGGAGGAGGGGGCTGTCAGGGAGGGAAAGGGGGGATGGGGCCGGCAGGGAGGGCACTTCGTCCCATCACCGTCGCCCTAACAGGGCCAGTCAGAGAATGGCTGTGGGGCTCACTGCAAGAAGCAAATATGGAGCCCCTTGTTCAAAATGATTAAGGATTTTTTTTTTCTTCTTTTAGACGGAGTCTCACTCTGTCTCCCAGGCTGGAGTGCAGTGGCACGATCTCAGCTCACTGCAAGCTCCACCTCCTGGGTTCAAGCGATTCTCCTGCCTCAGCCTCCTGAGTAGCTGAGACCACAGGCAAACGCCACCACGCCCAGCTAATTTTTGTATTTTTAGTAGAGATAGAGTTTCACCAT
>NW_016836528.1:0-1342 GCF_001698545.2 Rhinopithecus bieti | reverse complement strand
CCTTTGTCACCATAGGCTTTAATGCTATCCACAATGTCACTTCTCATATTCCCCAAAAACAGTACTACCTAACTGCTCCATGAAAAGTATCATGTGACTCTGTGAGATGAATCCACAAATCAGAAAGCAGTTTCTCAGAAAACTTCTTTCTATTTTTTGTCAGGGGATATTTCCTTTTTTCACCCTAGGCCTCAATAGCTCACGAATATCCCTTTGCAGATTCCACAAAAACAGTGTTAGCAAACTTGCCCATGAAAATAAAGGTGTAAATTTGTGAGATGAATTCACACATCACAAAGCAGTTTCTCCAGAAGCTTCTTTTTGGTTTTTGTCTGAGGATATGTCCATTGTCACCATAATCTTCAATGCACTTCCAAATATCCTATTGCAGATTCCCCAACAACAGTGCTATCATACTGCTGCATGAAAAAATGGAGTAAATCTGTGAAATGAATTCACACATCATGAAGCTGTTTCGTAGTAATCATTTTATAACTCCCAATGCAATCCCTCCCCCCTCCCTCCTCCCCATGATAGGCGACAGTGTGTGATGTTCCCCTTCCCAAGTCCAAGTCATCTCACTGTTCAGTTCCCACCTATGAGTGAGAACACGCGGTGTATGGTTTTCTATTCTTGTGATAGTTTGCTGAGAATGATGGTTTACAGCTGCGTCCATGTTCCAACAAAGGACACAAACTCATCCTTTCTTATGGCTGCATAGTATTCCATGGTGTATATGAGCCGCATTTTCTTAATCCAGTCTGTCACTGATGGACACATGGGTTGATTCCAAGTCTTTGCTATTGTGAATAGTGCTGCAATAAACATACGTGTGCATGTGTCTTTATAGCAGCATGATTTATGATACTTTGGGTATCTACCCAGTAATGGAATGGCTGGGTCATATTGTGCTTCTAGTTCTAGATCATTGAGGAAATGCCACACTGTCTTCCGCAATGATTGAACTAGTTTACAATCCCACCAACAGTGTAAAAGTGTTCCTATTTCTCCACATCCTCACAAGCACCTGTTGTTGCCTGACTTTTTAATGATTGCCATTCTAACTGGTGAGAGATGGTATCTCATTGTGGTTTTGATTTGCATTTCTCTGATGGCCAGTGATGATGAGCATTTTTTCATGTGTCTGTTGGCTGTCTGCATGTCTTCTTTTTAGAAATATCTATTCATATCCTTTGCCCACTTTCTGATGGGGTTGTTTTGTTTCTCTTGTAAACTTGTTTGAGTTCTTTGTAGGTTCCAGATATTAGCCTTTTGTCTGATGAGTAGATTGTAAAAATTTTCTACCACTCAGTGGGTTGCCTGTTCACTCTGATGGTAGTTT
>NW_016836527.1:0-2796 GCF_001698545.2 Rhinopithecus bieti | reverse complement strand
TCCATTTACCTGTATGCTTGGTCTGTGCTACATGTTAGTATAGCAAATACTACATGAATAAGAAATGATCATAGTAATGGAATCTCAGAAGACTAGTATTCAATCACTTCACCTCAGAAGATTCCCCTGTGGGCAGAGGCCCCAGGGAGAGATGGTTTTAATGCCAAGCTCTGCATAGTTCTTTAATAATAACATTAAATATCTAGCTCAATTATTTTGGGACAGAGAGATCTTATGGGAATTTTACAAGCTTATGTATTACATTTGTTATAACGTTTGTGAGTTTTCTTCTGTGAAATTTATACAATGATGTTAGTGTAACCAAAGCGTGATAAAACTCACCTTATCAACTAATATGCTGAGTACATAGGTGCGCCACAAGTGGGTTTCAGATGTGCTGGAATATTGATTCCTCTTCACCACGGGGGTGACCAAAGCCAGTCAGTATCTTAGTCAGTCATGGCCACATCCATTTACCCTCAGATATTATAAAATTACTATCATTTTCTATGCATTCCATAAGATTAAGTTCCTGCAATGGGCAACGATCATAATTTATTAATGATATTTATTTTCCAAAAGACAAGACAAATAATTAAATTTGTAGTTATTCATAAAAGTAGAAGGCTTCTTAGAACAACTTGAAAAAGGTTTCCTGAGAATATCACTATTTTAAATAAAGTTACAAACTAGGGAAACCATATGTAAACAGCAAGAAACAATGATATGGATGGGTGCAGAAAAGAGGGTTTCACTAATTACATCTAGGGGATTAAAGCAGGGCTTAGGAAGAATAGGAATTTGAGATGCACATTGGAGAGTAAAGACTTTTTGACAAGGATAGAGGGCCAGGGCCTGGTAATTGGCTGACAGTGTTGCCCCAAAGATTCAAATGAATGTCCACATTCTTTGTGATAAGAACCAGGGTGAGGACATTTTAACATTCTTAGATTGATCTAGGGATGAGATACCAAACAGCTGTTTCATTTTTTTCATCAAACAGCGTGAAATGGTTTTTCACTGACACCTCATGTTCCATATTATTGTCCATCTTCCTATCAACGAGTTTTTATCCCATGTCCACCATGGAGCAGCCTCACTAGTCTCACTCCAGAAGGAGCTGTGGAAAACGGTATATGCTACTCAACTACCTAATTAAGAAAACCCTGCCTCAATTCACTTATAGGCAGAGACTGGGGAACTGGGGACTATTTAGTCACAGAGTATAGAAATTACACACACACACACACACACACAAACCAAAAAAAAAAAAAAAAAAAACTTCCTAGAATGTCATTTGGCCTTTTATGATTATTGTTAAAGCAAAATCAACAGAGTCAAATGATTGAACAACGTTAAACAACAGAATTGTGTGATTCAGAGATCCCCAAACTTTCTTGATCCAGAGACCATTTGTATCTCAGTAATTGGCCAAAAACAATGTTTAACTCTGCTGCTTATGAATAGTTAGGTCCAAACAACTTAATTTATGTCTTAAGAATTTAGTAGCCTTTAGGAAAAATATAGGCATAAATGAAAAAGTATTTTTATTTTATTTTTAAATTACTGCAACTACCAAGTCATTAGGAGTCTAAGTCGATTTATGTTCCTGGAACTTTTCAAATTTTGGAATCTCTTTGGATACTGTCACCTTCATTTCCAATTTCATATTGATTTCTGTGCACTTTTTTTTGGAGCAATAAATGAAAACCTAGCTTAAGAAAGATGTGACATCATTGACAGAAATGTAGTGTGATGAAATATGAACTACTTCAAGCTAATAGTTCATACCATGTCTGATGGAAGCTACATTTTGCTGTGTTTTTCTCATAAATTTAAAATCTGGTAGATGTAATGTCAAAGAGATATTTGATATAGAGCCCATGAGAATTGTGTCTCTAAATGGCCAGCATTTTAGATGTCAATGTCAATTTTTTCCCATGAGCTTGTTTTTCATTTCAGGGATGAAAAACTGCATGAGTCTCATTTTGTTATTTGCTTCCCAAAACTGCAGCTTCAACTTATTTCTCAAATCTCTAAATATCTCTCTATCAAGAATTATTGATTTGCTGCATGTTTAAAAGCCCAAAGGGCACAATCAAGGGGCTTTTCTGTGAGTATGGCTACTCACCCGTCGTAAATATATTCTGTATAGGTATAATTTTATGGGAAATTTCCTTACAATGGAGAATTATGCCCTCTTTGCACCAAGTTTTCTATTATCAAACTCTTTACCCAAACACTGTTCATTGACACCTTTTTAATGTAAGCATATTAATATTTAACAAAAAAGTAATAAGGAAACATGCAGTTGGAACAATAGATAGAACATGGCAAGAAGTTGTAGAGAAATTGAAGAAATAAAAGTAAAGGATGTAGAGACATCTTCAGCTGGTGATTATTATATCAGAGTTGGAAGGATCCAAGGCCATTGTCACAAAAAGCAATTTATAAAAGTTTTATTCATGACTAATATTTCTGAGATTATATATATGTGTATGTATACAGGTGTGTGTGTGTATTTCTTCATGGGAACTAAATTCAAGATTAACAAGAAAAGATCTAAGACCACTATGAGTTAATAAGTTCCATCTCACTACATTAGGTAAAAAATAATTATTATTTTACAGATATGGTTAGGTACTTTGGAAGATGATTTCCTCAGTAAATTGTAACAAATCAATTAGAATAGGCCTGAAACTACTTGGGTGATTAATCTTTTAACCAATAGACAGGCTGTGGCTCCCATGTTGTAGCCTAACCAAGATGCAAATTGACTGTGTGTCACATTGCAAA
>NW_016836526.1:0-1336 GCF_001698545.2 Rhinopithecus bieti | reverse complement strand
GGCTCCCCTGCAGCCTGGCAAGATTTATGCCGAGTTTACACTTCCTGCTGTGAGGTGAGGGGCTTTTCTGTGAACTGGTTACGAAATCCTTGAGAACACACTAACAGAAAGTAATGGAATCCTCGTGCTGGAGCCTTGGGGAAGCTGAAGGAACGGGCCCATCCCACACGTGCCTGAGCTCCAAGCTGCAGTCAGGACCTAGGGCACTGGTCCTCCACGGCATCGCTGTGTGCCCGCCGCAAGCTGCGCGCCCCTCCCCGTTCCTCCCAGCACAGCCCAGCCCAGCCCAGCCCAGCCCTGCCCGCTGGAGCTCTCAAGACTGCTCTCCTGGCCACAGGACCCAGACACTTCAAGAGCAATTCGGAGCTCCTGGGGATTTAAAGGGACCGCACCCTCTGGGAAGCATAAATTATTGTCAGTTTCTGTCCCTATCTGTACTCACTTTGTTTACTGTTCAATTCTGTCTGAAAGGCACGAAAAACCTCAGAACTTTTCCTATCTAATATCCCTTCGTGCTTGTTGCTATGAATTTAAAGTTAAAATATATATGTATATTATTTGACTATTCCATGTACCTCATATAAATGGAATCATATTATATATATCATATATGTAATAGATGTTATATAATATGACTACATATATGTAATATATTACTATATATGTATATTTGACTATTCTATGTACCTCATATCAATGGACTCATGTAATATTATATTATATTAATGTATTATTTTGTATACTTTATATAATTATATTAATAATACAACACATAATAATATATATTGCATGATATAATTTCATTTATATGAGGTACATGGAATAGTCAAATAATATACATATATTTTAACTTTATTACATTATATTTATATTATATTACATATAATATATACACACAAAATTTCAGTCATGCATATATATATACATATTTATGTGACTATATCTACCTACATATACAAAATTCCACTTATATGAGGTACCTAGAATTGTCAAATTTATGTGGACAAAAAGAATAGTGGCTACCAGGGGCTGGGGGAAGGCAATGGGGAGTTGGTGTTTAATGGGGACAGAATTTCCGTTTGGGAAGATGAACAGTTCTGGAAATGAAGGGTGGTGATGGTTGCACAACAGTGTGAATATATTTAATATATTTAAGGCCACTGAACTATCCATTTAAAAGTGGCTAAAATGATAAATTTTATGTCATGTATATTTTATCACTAATATATAATATATACATATTAAATATAAAATTAGTTCAACTCTTATTTAGATATACCTACATAACTAATTTCACATAGTTTCCATTTTACTTTTTGATGTCTCTCCTCTTTCA
>NW_016836525.1:0-4978 GCF_001698545.2 Rhinopithecus bieti | reverse complement strand
AGATGTTTTTTCCTACAGAGTTGTTTGAGCTCCTTGTATACTCTGGTTATTAATTCCTTGTCAGATTGGTAGTTTGCAAATATTTTCACCCGTTCTTTCTGTTGTCTCTTCACTTTGCTGATTGTTTCCTTTGCTGTGCAGAAGCTTTTGTACTTGATGTGATCCCATTTGTTCATTTTTGCTTTGGTTGCCTGTGCTTCCCAGGTATTTACTCAAGAAATCTTTGCCCAATCCAAAAGTCCTGGAGAGTTTCCCCAAAGTTTTCTTGCAGTAATTTCAGAGTTTGAGGTCTTAGATTTAAGTCTTTAATCCGTTTGGATTTGATTTTTGCATATGGCAAGAGATAGGAGTGTAGATTCATTCTTCCGCATATGGATATCCAGTTTTCCCAGCACCATTTATTGAAGAGATTGCCTTTTCCCCAATGGATGTTTTTGGGACTGCTGTAAAAAATGAGTTTACTGTAGATGTATGGATTTCTTTCTGGGTTCTCCATTCTGTTCCACTGGTCTGTGTGTCTGTTTTTATGGCAGTACCGTGATGTTTTGGTTACTATATTTCTGTAGTATAATTTGAAGTCAGGTATTGTGATTCCTTCAGTTTTGTTGTTCTTGCTCAGGGTAGCTTTGGCTATTCTAGGTCTTTTCATATAAATAAGGATTGTTTTTTCTATTTCTGTGAGGAATATCATTAGTAGTTTGATGGGGATTGCGTTGAATCTGTATATTGCTTTGAATAGTATAGACATTTTAACAATATTGATTCTTCCAATGCTTGAACATGGAATAGCTTTCCATTTTTTTTGTGTCTTCTTCAATTTCTTTCTCCAGTTTCCTATAGCTTTCATTTTAGAGATGTTTCATTTCTTCGGTTAATTTCTAGGTATTTAATTTTATGTGTGTCTACTGTAAATGGAATTACTTCTTAAATTTTCTTTTTCAGATTGTTCTCTGTTGGCATATAGTAATGTTAATGATTTTTGTACGATTTTGTATCCTACAACATTACTGAATTTATCAGTTCTAATAATTTTTTTTTTTTTGGTGGAGACTTTAGGTTTTGCTAAATATAAGATCATATTATCTGCAAACAATGATAATTTGACCTCTTCCTTTTAAATTTGGATGCTTTATTATTTCTTTCTCTTGTCTGATTGCTCTAGTGAGGATTTACAGTACTATGTTGAATAATGTGGTAAAAAGTGAGCATCCTTGTCACGTCCCAGATCTTAGAAGAAAGGCTTTTGATGTTTCCTCTCTCAGTATGATACTAGCTGTGGGTCTGCTGTATATGGCTTCTATTATGTTGATTAATATTCCTTCTATACCCAGTTTTTTTTTTGAAGATTTTTATCATGAAGGGATGTTGAATTTTATCAAGTGATTTTTCTGCATCTATGGAGATGAGATGATCATATGATTTTTCCCCTTCATTTTGTTGATATTACGTATCACATTGATTTGCTGTGTTGAACCATCTTTGTGTCCCTGAGATAAATTCTATTTGGTCATGATGAATAATCTTTTTAATGTGTTACTGAATTCAGTTTGCTAGTATTTTGTTGAGGATTTTTGCATTAACATTAATCAGAGATATTGGCCCATAGTTTTCTTTTTTTGATGGGTCTTTGTATGGTTTCGGTATTAAAGTGATACTGGTCTCATACAGCGGATTTGGAAGTATTCCCTCCTCCTCTATTTCCTAGAATCGTTAGAGTAGGATTGATAATAGTTCTTCTTTAAATGTTTGATAAAATTCAGCAGTGAAGCCCTCAGGTCCTGGGCTTTTCTTTGCTGAGAGACCTTTCATTAGAGATTTGATCTCATTACTTGTGATTGGTCTGTTCAGGTTTTGGATTTCTATACAGTTCAATCTTGGTAGGTTTTAGTATCTAGAGATTTATCAATTTCTAGATTTTCCAATTTATTGGCATACAGTTGCTCATGGTAGTCTATTAGAGATCCTTTAATTTCTGCGATCCTTTAATTTATCGGCATATAGTTGCTCATGGTAGTCTCTAATGATCCTTTAATTCCTGAGCTATTGGTTGTAATATCTCTTTTTTCTAATCTCTGATTTTATTTATTTGGGCCTTCTCTCTTTTTTTCTTCATCTGGCTAAAGGTTTGTTAATTTTATCTTTTCAGAAAACCAGTTGATCTTTTATATTGTTTTCTTCATTGAAATTTCATTTATTTCTGCTCTGATCTTTATTATTTCATTTCTCCTACCAACTTTGGGTTTTGTTTGCCCTTTTCTAGTTTTTTAAGATGCATCATTGGGTTGTTAATTTGAGGTTTTACTTCTTTTTTGATGTAGGCACTTACAGCTATAAGACTTCCCTCTTAATACTGCTTTCGCTGTATCTCATAGGTTTTGATATGTTGTGTTTTCATTGTCATTTGTTTCAAGAACATTTTCAATTTCCTTCTTAATTTCTTTAGTCACTGGTCATTCAGGAGCATATTCTTTAATTTCTATGTTTGTAGAGTTTCCAAAATTCCTTTTGCTACTGATTTCTAGTTTTTTGTTTTTTCCATTGTGGTCGGAGAAGACACATTATATTGTTTCAATTTTTTAAAAAATGTTTTAAGACTTGTTTTGTGGCCTATCCTTGTTTTGTGGTCTATCCTTGAGGAATGATCCATGTGCTGAGGAGAAGGATGTGTATTCTGTAGATATTGGATGAAATGTTCTGTAAGTATCTATTAGGTCCTTTTGCTCTATAGTGCAGATTAAGTTCACTGTTTCTTTGTTGATTTTCTGTCTAGATGATCTGTCCACTGCTGAAGGTGGGGTGTTGAAGTCCAGGCTATTATCGTATTGGGATCTGTCTCTCTCTTTTGCTCTGATAATATTTGCTTTATATATCTGCATGCTCCAGTATTGGGTGTATATATATTTACAATTGTTATGTACTCTTGCTGAATTAACCCCTTTATCATTATATAATGACCTTTATCTCTTTTTATAGCTTTTATCTTGTAATCTATTGTGTCTGATATAAGTATGGCTATTCCTGCTCTTTTATGGTTTCCATCGGCATGGAATATAATTTTCCATCACTCTGTTTTCAGTCTGTATGTGCCATTATAAGTAAAATGTGTTTCTTGTAGGTTACAGACTCTTAGGGTTTTGTTTGCTTATTCACCCACTCTTTGTCTTTTGATTGGAGAGTTCAGTCCATTTACACTCAGTGTTATTACTGATAAGGACCCCTGCCATTTCATTATTTGTTTTCTCATTGTTTTGTGGTCTTCCTTTCCTTCCTCTTTTTCTTTCATTGAAGGTGATTTTTCTCTGGTGGTGTGTTTTAATTTATTGCTTTTTATTTTGTGTATATCCACTATATGTTTTTAAACTTGAGGTTACCATGAGACTTGCAAATAATATCTTATTAACCCATTATTTTAAACTGATGACAACACTGATTGCATAAACAAACAAGCCAAAGGAAAGCTAATAAAAATTCTAAACTTTAACTTCATCTCCCCACTTTTACCTTTTTGTTGTTTCTATTTATATCTTATTGTACTGTCTCTTGAAAAGTTGTTGTAGTTATTTTTTATTGGTTCTTCTTTTTGTCTTTCTGCTTATCATATAAATAGTTTATATACCATAATTACACTGCTATAATATTCTGTGTTTCTCTGTGTACTTACTATTGCCAGTGACTTTTGTGTCTGCCAATTATTTCTTCCTCATTAATGTCCTTTTCTTTCAGATTGAAGAAATTCCTTTAGCATTTCTTGTAGGATAGGTCTGGTGTTAATGAAATTTCACAGCTTTTGTTTGACTGGGAAAGTCTTCTCCTTTAGGTTTGAAGGACATTTTCTCTGGATACACTACTCTTGGGTAAAAGGTTTTTTCCTTCACTTTAAATATGTCTTGGCATGCTCTCCGGGCCTGTAAGGTTTCCACTGACAAGTCTGCTGCCAGATGTATTAGAGCTCCATTGTACGTTATTTGTTTCTTTTCGCTTGCAGCTTTTAGGATCCTTTCTTTATCCTTGACCTTTGGGAATTTGATATTAAATGAGTTAGTCTTTGGGTTAAATCTGCTTGGTGGTCTATAACCTTCTTGTGCGTGAATACTGATATTTTCTCTAGCTTTGAGAAGTTCTCTGTTATACTTTTGAATAAACTTCCTATTGCTATCTCTCTCTCTACCTCCTCTTTAAGGCCAATAACTCTTAGATTTTTCCCTTTAAAGGCTACTTCTAGATCTTGAAATTATGCTTCATTCTTTTCTATTCTTTTATTTCCTCTGACTGTGTATTTTCAAGCAGCCTGTCTTCAAGCTCACTAATTCTTTCTTCTGCTTGATCAGTTCTGCTATTAAGAGACTGATGCATTCTTCAGTATGTCAGTTGCATTTTTCAGCTCCAGAATTTCTGTTTCTTTTTAATTATTTCAATTTGTTAACTTTATCTGGTAAGATTACTAATTCCTTCTCTGTGTTATCTTGAATTTCTTTGAGTTTCCTCAGCACAGCTATTTTGAATTGTCTGAAAGGTCACATATCTCTGTCTCTCCAGGATTGGCCTCCTAGTGCCTCATTTAGTTTGTTTGGTGAGGTCATGTTTTCCTAGATGGTCTTGATGCTTGTGGATGTTTGTCAGTGTCTGGGCATTGAAGAGTTAGGTATTTATTGTAGTTTTTGCAGTCCGGGCTTGTTTGTACCCATCCTTCTTGGAAAGGCTTTCCAGGTATTCAAAGGGACTTCAGTGTTGTGATCTAAGTTTCTGGTCACTGCAGCTGTATCTGCAGTAGGAGGCACCCCATGCCCAGTAATGCTGAAGCTATTGCAGACTTTTAGAGGTACTACCTTGGTGGTCTTGGATAAAATCCAGAATTCTCAGGATTAGCAGGCAGAAGCTCTTGTTCTCTTCCCTTACTCTCTCCCATATGGAGTCTCTCTCTCTCTCTCTTTCTCTCTATGTGCTAAGCTGCCTGGAGCTAGGAGTGGGGTGATATAAA
>NW_016836524.1:0-1632 GCF_001698545.2 Rhinopithecus bieti | reverse complement strand
AGATGGGTCAACGCCTTGCTGCTCTTAATCCATGGACTCAGATAAAAACATGGATTTCTACAATCTCTGGAAGTATATTGCTTTGGGCGCTTGGATTGAGTCTACTTCTCCTGATACTCCGATGCTCCCTCCGTCGCATCCAAAAACAAAAGAAAAACCAGGAACAAGTATGGACTGCCTTTCTAAGATTGAGGCAAAACAAAAAAGGGGGAAATGCAGGGGCCATTGAAAATAATATGCTGAGAATGGATAAGGCTCAAGGACAGTATCTCTAGCTAGTTGCAGTTTCCATGAACTTCAGTAGTCAAGGATACTATCTCTAGTTGAACTTTTAATGAACTCTAGTAGGCGCCAAGAAGGCAGACAAAATAAGAAAGAACTTAGAAACAAAGAACTAAGCAGTAGGTTATATTTGGGTGCAGAAAGTTTGTTTTGTATTATGTCATTTTGCTGACGTGGGATTTGTGGGGTATAAATAAAGTGAGGCGGAGGCCCTGGGGGCAGCCGCCATGTTCTCTGTTTGTCTTTGTCTTTCGTGTCTATGTCTGTTCATTCTCCACTACCCCCGCCACGGGCCCCAAGACTAAGTGACTGTTTTTGTGGTACTATTATACAGTTTCTGTCTCAGACAACTAAGTCATCCTACAGGGTGGGTGAATTCTTTTCCTTCCCTAGCTATGCAATTTGTCCAATAATTGAGGTTTTAGGACCCAGAAATTATCAGGGTGAGTCTTTTGAGCTGGGAATTCATCAGGAACTGGGTCTGTAGGTACTAATTCTCGGGTTTCCCACGGCCATTGATCTCCCATTACAGTTCCTCCACATACATAACATAAAGTGACATTGAGAGACTGGGCTACATGCTCAGCTAATTGCAAAACAAATTTCTTATTTTCCTTGAATTTCTGGTACTGGCACATTTAGTTCATCATAGAAGGTTTGAAACACTGGCTCAGGAGAGTGTTTGTAAACTTCTCCTCGAACCAAGATATTTACTTGAGGCTCCAGTCCTGCCCTGTCGATTCCTAAGGTCACATGCTCCTCTTTTTACCAGCGAGGATCAAGGGGGTTGGTTATTACTAGCTCTGAGGGGTTATATTGTCCTTTGGTACAGGAAGGACCATTTTTTTCTTTCTGAAGGTGGACTTGATCCTTTTCATTTTTTTTTTAATCCAGGTGGCCTAAATGACACAAGACCAGTATTTATATTTATTTCTATACAGTCCTAATTTATGACAAATGTACTTATTTTCTGCCATATAGCCTCTTTTCCAATTAAGAGAACCACACCTTATTCCTAACTTATTACTATTAATGACAGCACAGGCATCAAATTTTAAGGTGACTTGTTTGGGCACCTTTTTTTCTTCTGCTTTGGCTAAGACTTTACTCCTGTTGTTTATGAGCCCCTACCAGTCCTTAGTCTTATTTTAAAAACTGTAGTAGCTGGGCGCGGTGGCTCAAGCCTGTAATCCCAGCACTTTGGGAGGCCGAGGCGGGTGGATCACGAGGTCAGGAGATCGAGAGCATCCTGGCTAACACGGTGAAACTCCGTCTCTACTAAAAAAATGCAAAAAAAAACTAGCCGGGCATAGTGGTGGGCGCCTGTAGTCCCAGCTACTCGGGAGGCTG
>NW_016836523.1:0-1827 GCF_001698545.2 Rhinopithecus bieti | reverse complement strand
TGTGTACTTCTATCTTTCTCTTGTGAATGCAAACTATTTTTGCAATAGTCTCACACTAAGTGCCAAAGACTGTTGTTTTGGTTGAATGCATTCTCTTTATCATTCACGACCTGGTCCTAGGAATTTGTTAAATGCTCCTCATTTCTGTTACAATATAGTCTGCAGTCACCTTGATCATCTTGACCTTCCATAGAACATCATCCTGGCCCATTATATTAATGACAGAATAATAATTGGACTTAGTTTTCAGGAAGGAGCAAGTATTCTGGCTTGAAATACTTCATGCTGAAGGATGAGAGATAAACCCTACAAAGTTCTGGAAGCCTGCCACGTCAGGGAATATTTTAGAGGCCCAAAGATCTAAAGGTATGTTGAGACGTCCTATCTGAAGGAATATTTTACATTTCCTACCACTAAGAGAGAGGCACAGCACTTGCTGAGCTGCTTTGAATTCTTGAGGCTAAAGCAAAAACAAAAAGAAACAAAAACAAACCAAAACTACCCTTGAGAGTAATGCTCTGATCCATTGTATCAGAAGACTATTGGCTTTGAGGAGGTCAGAGGAAGCATCTGAATAGCCCTGTAAACACTTAAGGCATCAACTTAGAAATGACACCTCGCATGGCTGGGTCATTGTCCTTGAGGATGCAGTATGTTTGCTGAACCAATGATCACCATATGCAATCACTGTGCTGTTTCCCGAGCATCTCGAATACACAGGAACGCTAATTAAAGGGTGCAAGTAGGATGAACTTAAACACACTCCCTTTGAGCCACTAGTGGAAATTATGTTTTTAATTCTTATAACTTCAGGCTCTTCCTGATGAAAAGCCTTGGTCTCAGGGTGTGTGGACAGAGGGAGACAGTAAGTGTTTCACTGCATCAATACAGTGTCACCTGAGGACTTGGGCATCTCCATGCTGTCAGATCAGCAAGCAAAATGGGCATGATTACACTGGCAGGGGTGACTGACTTTGATTATCTTGAAGAGTTGGAGTTGCTGCTACATAATGGGCCCAAGAAGGAAGATGTCTAGAACTCAGGGGATTCACTTGGGGACCCCTTAGTGTTTCTATGCCTGATGATAATAGCAGAGAAGCAATTGAAGCAACCATGGCCTGACAAGGGCAAGGTAATCAAGGCTCAACCAACTCAGAGATGAAGGTGCGGTCATTCACTGAGCAAGCAACGATGACTAGTGGAAGTGCTAGCCAAGGATTCGGGAACTCTAGAAGAGGTGGTGGAGCAGAGGGATGATGAGTATAGATTATAGCCTTGGGACCAGCTGTAGCAGTGAAGATTGTGACTTGTTCCACATATTCTTCTATTTTCTGTCATTTTTGGAGATTGCAGCCAGCTACAACCCTGAAATGTCAGTAACAGAGCAAACTCAGGGTGGGCATGAAAGGAGTGAACATGGTAGTCACTACTGATACCCTGCCCACGGCCCACCTGTTAGTTGCCCTACAGCTTGCAAACATGTCCATACACACTGACATCTTCATACCACGAGTGCTGTAACTCTGCTTCTCTGCTGAGGCCCTTCTCAGCCCGTAGTGAGAGTAGCCTGGAAGTGCTGAGGGCATAGTGCCCCCAAGGTCAACCTTTAATCAATAAGGTTCAAGAGTTAGAAGATAAGTACTCCCAACTTCCCCATCCCTCAGTGAATTCCTCCTGAGGCCTATTCTATATGGTTTCTCAGAGGCTCCCCAGTGGAAGTGAGCCCCAGTTGCTTAGGAAAATGGAACCTACTAATTAAGGCACCCCCTTTTTACTTTTCTCCTTTCTTCCTCTCCCTTTCCTCACTCCATCCCATGAAGTTCCTGA
>NW_016836522.1:0-3518 GCF_001698545.2 Rhinopithecus bieti | reverse complement strand
AAAAAAAAAAAAAATTTTTCCATTTTTTTTTATTTTTCTCCCAGTCCTTCTCTTTTTGTTTCCCTTTTGCAACTGCAGGCTTTTCTAAGTCAACCCTCTGCTTCATGAAGAACACACTAGGGTGGGATATCACACTGTGAAGAATACATCACTGGAGCTTGAATAGTAAAGCAGCAGATCGGGAGCAACATCTGGAGGGCCCATGCAAGCCTGGGGAGAGAAAGAGAGCCACTGGCAAGCTCACAAGGGAGTGAGAGCAAGTGAGTGTATGCACAGAGCACTTCTGGAGCACGACCCTCCTGCGATGCCTGCTGAGCCATTACTTGAAGGTCTACACAGGTGTAGACCAAATTCAAGGCCTAAATCAAGGGAAAGTATTACCATATGTTCCCACACAGAGACTAAAGGAGAGGGCTGCTCCCAGCAAGGGGGCAGGAGGGTAGAGGTGGAAGTGAGGAGCCAGGGGAGGAAGGGAGGAAAACAGAAGAGCTGCCAATATAAAGAATTCATTAGAGAAAAGTCATGTTGTGACCTCCAAGATGAAGATGAGTGAAAATTCTTGTATGATTTAATATTCAGTGGAAATATTCCAAACCGCATGCGCTCTGTGCAGGCTGCGGTCTTTTACCTTAATTTCAGGGAAGTCCTACTACCCATTACGCTTCATGTTACTTACACAGTCAGTCTGAGCTTCTTTGTAACATGCTGGCAGGGTGTAGATGAAGAGGCTTGACTGGAAGCCTGCAATTATAGAAGTCTGGACAGCGTGGAAGAACTGGGAGCCAGGCTGACCATTTATGTGAGAGAGGGACGTGTCTTAGCTGAGTGCCACGTAAGCCATAGAGCCTTATCTCCTGGGACACATGTGCTACAAGTTCACATTATTTTCTATAGCTCTCTTGGGCAGTTGAATTAGTCCAGTGGTTTTTAAACTTAAAAAATATTAGAAACATTTTCTTAAGGACAACTTTTATGAAGCTATGATACATTTTAAAACAAAACAAAATGTACTCTAAATTCTAATATGGTAAAAAAGTTATCTGCTTGGGTTGGAAGTCGGGATGGGGTCCTGAAGCCCTGCCCACTTGCTTCTCTCCCCTTATGCAAATTCGTTCCTGAAAGTGTGAAAACTATCACTGTAGTACAACCTTCAATGTGTAGATGAGGAAATGGAGATGCTAGAGGCTTGTCCACATGCCCGTAATTAATTAAGGGCTGAAGTTAGATTGAAATCACCTTTTTTTCATACCTGCCTTGGTGTATTTTCCTAGCTCTAGACTCACAGCTATTTGCTTTCAGAATAGAGGTAATTAAAATATTGCTGTGTCTGATCAACCCAGAGACACAGGAAAAACTGAAAGAGTTTGAAGAACCTGATGCTCTCCCATCTGTAAATGGCCTAGAGGAAGCCTCCACATCCCTTTCGCAACTGCAGGCTTTTGTAACTCAACCGTCTGCTTCATGAAGAGGAACACCCTGGGGTGGCATATCACACTGTGAAGAATACATCGCTGGAACTTGAACAGTAAACCAGCAGATCGGGAGCAACATGTGTAGGGTCCATGCAAGCCTGGGTGGAGGAGAGGTGCTGGCATGCTCACAAGGGAGCGAGAGCAAGTGAGTGTATGCACAGAGCACTCCTGGAGCATTAGCCTCCCCCCACCCACACTGTGCAAGGGGGAGGCAAAATACACATCTGTTGAATGGAAATGAAATGCTGTGGTTTTAGGAAAGAGTCCCTGGGACCCCACAGTCTCTCCAGTCTTAGACTTTCCTTGTCTCAAAGAGACTGGGACTCTGAGGAGTTTTTCTCCCAGGAATGTTCTATCCTCCTGCAAAGGAGCTCTGGGCTTTAGACTCAGAAAAACCTCAAATTGCTAGTTTATTATTTAGACAAGCTAATTCATGATGACTTGCATCATCTTGTAAGTATGGCAAAGTGGACCAGGGCAAAGCTTTCCTAGGATTTTTGTTGAGCTGTAAGTTTCCTTTCCAGTCAAAGAAGAATGATTGGTTTAGCACATTAATATCTATTAAGAGTAAAAAAAAAGAGTGTTTGAAGATTCTTGCTGAGCTCCTGATTTTCCTGAGGCATTCACAGTCAGGTCCTTTATTTCCTTTAAGCCTACTGGTTCCCCTGAATGTGTTATGTCCTGAATTATCAAGAGGTTCTGATGCCTGCTGAAATCATCATGGGTGTAATAGAGACAGTGGTACTCACCAAACATTCCATCTGCTCTTTCGCATTTGCCAAATCCCTTGCACTTAGGTGGGGCCATGAGCCTAGTTCTGACCAATGAAACATAAGCTAAAGTGGTGAAAAGCCTATGTGCAAATCTCCAGGCTCTCCTTCACTAACACCAGCACTTTCCAGATGGCAAAGTCCCCACCAGTCTGGAACCCTGAGTAACTTTGATAAGCAGAGTATCCTTCTCCCATGGACCTGTGCTGGATATTCGTCATAAATGAGACACAAACCTTTGTTATTTTAAATCACTAAGATTTCAAGGCTAATTCGTTATGCAGCATAACCTAGTTCTGACTAACTAGTCATGACTAATACAGGGATAACTGGGCTCGAAGCCAAGAAGACTGAAGACTTGCTCTGGCAAGAGCTATGCTTAAGGGTTCTCTTTAGGATCTGACAGCCCCAGGGTTTGAGGCAGTTGTGTGGTGAATGGAGCTGCCTTGTACTGGCTTGTTACTCTGGATTGTACACATTTTTTCCCAACTCTGCATTTAATGACATCACCTTGATAACTTGTTATTGGCCATGGTAGAAGTATTTACACCATAGAAATTGTCTAATGTTATAAATCATGGCATTATTGTTTTTCCTGGCAAGGTGGTTGTTAAATACTCATATCAAAACATCATATCATACTCCTTAAATATATGCAATTATTGTCAATTAAAAATAAAATATAAAATTATTTATAAAAACCAAACAAACACTCAGGGCTCTGCAAAATTACGACATAGGAAGAAAAAGTTTAACAGCACATCACTGATTTGAAGTCTCTACAGAGAGAGTCAAGGTGGCAGTTGGAAATGAAACAGTAGGACCCTTAGTAAATAAGAACTCCCTAATCCATCTTGAATTAATTTTCATATAAGGTGTAAGGAAGGGATCCAGTTTCAGCTTTCTACATATGGCTAGCCAGTTTTCCTAGCACCATTTATTAAATAGGGAATCCTTTCCCCATTTCTTGTTTTTGTCAGGTTTGTCAAAGATCAAATGGTTGTAGATGTGTGGTATTGTTTCTGAGGGCTCTGTTCTGTTTCATTGGGCTAATCTCTGTTTTGGCATCAGTTCCATGCTGTTTTGGTTACTGTAGCCTTGTAGTATAGTTTGAAGTCAGGTAGCGTGATGCCTCCAGCTTTGTTCTTTTGGCTTAGGATTGTCTTGGCAATGCAGGCTCTTTCTTGGTTCCATATGAACTTTAAAGTAGTTTTTTTCTAATTGTCTGAAGAAAATCATTGGTAGTTTAACAGGGATGGCATTGAATCTATAAATT
>NW_016836521.1:0-2610 GCF_001698545.2 Rhinopithecus bieti | reverse complement strand
GCCTGGGCAACAAAGTGAGACGAAGTCTCTATGAAAATGGAAAATTTGGCTGGGCATGGTGGGACATGTCTTGGGTCCTAGCTACTTGGGTGGCTGAGGCAGGAGAATCTCTTGAGCCCAGTAGTTTGAGGTTATATTGAGCTATGGTCATACCACTGCATTCCAGCCTGGGTAACAACAACAAATTATTAATTTAGTTTTGGCAGGCATGAAAACATTAATCTCCTTGTACATCTCCATCAGAGCTCTCAGGTGACTAGGAGCATTGTCAAGAGCAGTTATATTTTGAAAGAAATCTGTTATTCTGAGCAGTAGGTCTCAACAGTGGGCTTTAAATATTCAGTAAACCATGCTGTAAACAAACAAATGTGCTCCACCCAAGCTTTATTGTTCCAATTCTAGAGCACAGGCAGAGTAGATTTTGCATAGGGCTGTAGGATTTTCAGAATGGTACATGAGAATTTATTTCAACATAAAGTCACCAGTTGCATTATTCCCTGACAAGAGGGAACCTGTGTTTTGTAGCTTTGAAGCCAGGCATTGACTTCTCTTCTTTAACAGTCGTACATGGCATCTTTGTCCAATAGAAGGCTGATTCATCTGTAATGAAAATCTGTGTAGCGTAGCCACCTTCATCAACAATCTAGCTATGTCTTATGGATAATTTACTACAACATCTACATCTACATCGGTACTTGCTGCTTCAGCTTGCATTTATGTTGTAGAGACAGCTTCTTTCTTTAAACCTCATGAACCAGCCTCTGCCAGCTTCAAACTTTTCTTCTACAGCTTCCTCACCTCTCTCAGCCTTCATAGAATTGGAGTTAGTGCCTTGCTCTGGATTAGGTTTTGGCTTAAAGGAATGTTGTGGCCAATTTGACCTTCTATCCAGACAACTCAAACTTTCTCTGAATAAGGCTGCTTTGCTTTCCTATCATTTGTGTGCTCACTGGAGTACCATTTTCAATTTCCTTCAAGAACTCTTCCTTTGCATTCACAACTTACCTAACAGTTTGATACAAGAGACCTGGCTTTAGGCATATCCCGGCTTTCAATATGCCATCTTCACTCAGCTTAATTATTTCTAGCTTCTGATTTAAAGTGAGAAAGGTGAGCAACTCTTTTTTCACTTGAACACTTAGGCCATTCTAAGGTTACAAATTGGCCTAACTTTAATATTGTCAGAACAAAACAATTATAACATTGAAGATTGCTGCTCACAGATTACCATAACAAATACAACAATAACCAAAAGGTTTGAAGTATTTTGAGAACTACCCACGTGGGACACAGACACTAATTGAGCATGTGGTGTTGGAGAAATGGTGCTGATAGACTTGCTCAGTGCAGGGTTGCCACAAACCTTCAATTTTTAAAAAAGAACAAATGTAATATCTGCAAAGTGCGATAAAATGAGGTGTGCCTGCACTCATGCAAGTGCAGTGATTTTGATGGGTGGTGATATGGTGTTGCTTTGTGAATATTGTCTGATTTTAAATGTATAGAATACTAAGATACATCTTTAGAATGTATAAGAAACTGCTTAATGGTGGCCTCTGGAGAAATAAATTACGGAGCTGGAGAACCAAGGAAAAAGACCTATTTTTGACTACATGTACCATTTGGCAAATATGAAATTGGTACTCTATATGTGTTCTTTCTATTTAGATAAAAAAGTTAAATATCTGAAAGGAAAGCACCTGGAAATGTTTGCCTATTAATAAAGTGTAAGGACATATTAAGTCATTGTATTTTTCTTCCTTCAAGAGGCCAATGAAAATGTTCAGGATGGAATAACCCTACATGTTGTAATATTTGGGAACTAACAGAAAATTCATTGTTTCATTATAACTTCCTTGGTGTACCTATTTTTCTAGTTCTTAAATAATCTCTATGAGACTTTATTCTATATTTGCCTTATTATTTAAGAAAATATTTAAAATATTGGCTATTTGAGAATGTATATACTAATTAAATTATATATAAGTAAAATGCAAATTATTGGACAATGTTTAATGCAAATACTTGTTTCATTAAAGAAAAATTATATACCTTTGCATGCATAATATATGCACATATACTGGTATATATGTAAAGTATATGATTATATATGCATACTATATATAAATACAGATTATGTAATATATACTTCTTAATGTATAGCTCTGAAAATGTGTGTTTGTATGTGTGTATGGTGGAGATGGGGGATGTACAGTAAAAGGTCTAGAGTGTTACAGATGTAACTGTTTACAGTGCCTGTCCCTAAGGAAGCTAGACTGAGGAGGATGAAAGAGTAGTTTTATAGTTTACTTTCAACTTTAAAAAGAAATTAAGCACACATTTCTTTTGTAATTAAACAAATTTAATAAAATACTTTTTAAAACAGGCATTTTGTTTAGTGATTACAATCTACAAAAGTCATAAATGCTAAGTTTTTAATACAAAAGATCTTGCAATTCTAAGTTTTCATTTCGGTGATCAAATTCTTAATTTCTCAAGCCCATTTACTCTATTTTACATACCCACCAGCGACTGAAATAACATCCGTTCCCCTTCAGGCATGCTGAGTATTGCCCAAACTAACCAACAAAAGGGTCTCCTCCAACCAGG
>NW_016836520.1:0-1859 GCF_001698545.2 Rhinopithecus bieti | reverse complement strand
AAGCTCCGCCTCTCGGGTTCAAGCCATTCTCCTGTCTCAGCCCCTCGAGTAGCTGGGACTACAGGCGCCCGCCTCGTCGCCCGGCTAGTTTTTTTTTTGTATTTTTTAGTAGAGACGGGGTTTCACCATATTAGCCAGGATGGTCTCGATCTCCTGACCTCGTGATCCGCCCGTCTCGGCCTCCCAAAGTGCTGGGATTACAGGCTTGAGCCACCGCGCCCGGCCAATAATTTTTTTTTTTAATCCCAAAGACTTCAAAACTACTTTTGCTTTTTGAGACATGATTTTGCTATGTTGCTCAGGCTAGACTCAAACTCTTGGCCTCAAGTGATCTGTCTGCCTCAGCCTCCCAAAGTGCTAGGATTACAGGCATGAGCTACTATGCCCAGCCTCAATTTCTTTGTGGCACTTTTTGAAGAGTGGAAATTTTTTTTATTTTTATGGAACAATTTATCAGTTGTTTTCTTTTATTTACTAGTTTGTTTTTTAGAGGCAGAGTCTCACTCTTGCATAGACTGTAGTGAAGTGGCACAATCATAGTTCACTGTAACCTTCAACTCCTGGGCTCAAGTGATTCCCCTACCTCAGCCTCTCAAGTAGTTAGGACTACAGGCGTGCTCCACCAGACCTGGCTAAAGTTGCTTTCTTTTATGGTTTATGTTTTTTGTGTTTTAAGAAATCTTTGCTTATCCCAAGTTACAAAGATTCCTGCCCCCAACCCTCCTGCATATTTTCTTCTGGAAGTGTTATAGTTGTAACCTTTATGTTTAGATGTGTGATCCGTTTTAAGTTAATTTTTGTATATGGTATGAAGTAAGGGTCAATGTGTGTGAATCTAGTGCTAGACTCTCTGTTCTGTCCCATTGATTTGTTTGCCTCTCCTTGTATCAGTACCACATGTTTTGATTACTGTAGCTGTATGTTAAATCTTCAAATCAGGTAGTGTAAGTCCTCAGAATTTGTTTCTCTTTTCAAAATTGTTTTGCCTATTCTAGGTTCTTTATCTTTCCATACAAATTTTGGAATCAGCTTGCCAATTTCTATGGAAGTCCCAGCTGGGGCTTTGATTACGATTGTATTGAGAGGCTGGGCACGGTGGCTCACACCTGTAATCCCAGCACTTTGGGAGGCTGAGGCAGGTGGATCACCTGGGGTCAAGAGCTCAAGACCAGCCTGGCCAACATGGTGAAACCCCATCTCTACTAAAAATACAAAAAATTAGCCAGGCATGGTGGTGGGCACCTATAATCCCAGCTACTCGGGAGGCTGAGGCAGGAGAATCACTTGAACCCAGGAGGCAGAGGTTGCAGTGAGCTGAGATTGTGCCATTGCATTCCAGCCTGGGCAACGAGAAGGGGAATAAAAAAAAAAGATTGTATTAAATCTATAAATCAGGGAATAATTGTCATCTTTTTTTTTTTTTTTTTGAGAAGGAGTCTCGCTCTGTCTCCCAGGCTGGAGTGCAGTGGCCGGATCTCAGCTCACTGCAAGCTCCGCCTCCCGGGTTTACGCCATTCTCCTGCCTCAGCCTCCTGAGTAGCTGGGACTACAGGCACCCGCTACCTCGCCCGGCTAGTTTTTTGTATTTTTTAGTAGAGACGGGGTTTCACCGTGTTAACCAGGATGGTCTCGATCTCCTGACCTCGTGATCCGCCCGTCTCGGCCTCCCAAAGTGCTGGGATTACAGGCTTGAGCCACCACGCCCGGCCAATTGTCATCTTAATACTGAGCCTTCCAATCCATGAACATTGTATATTTCCCCATTTATTTAAGTCTTCTTTAATTTTTCTCAGCAGTGTACAGGTCTTACATATATTTTTATTAGAATAATTTCTAGGTTTTTTTTTTTTTTGAGATTG
>NW_016836519.1:0-1092 GCF_001698545.2 Rhinopithecus bieti | reverse complement strand
GTTGGGCCTGTGGTCCCATTTGTATTTCCTAGGGAATTTCTTCCCTTTGGATTGAAAACCTTACCCAATGCCTGAACCATTATTGTACCTTGAAAGAAAAGAACATCCTTTTAAATTCAGGGACTCATAGGCAAAATGTTCTGTAGACTTGTCTCAGATGAGATGTTGAATATTTTACATTTGAGTTAATGTTGGAATGAGTTAAGACTTTTGGAAACTTTTGCAAAAGCATGATTTATTTTGCTCTATGAGAAGGACATGAGACTGCAGGTGATCAGGGTCAGAAAAATCTGATTTGGCTGTGTTTCTTTATCAAAACTCATGTGAATTGTAATTCTTAATGGTGGTGGTGGGGCCTGGCTGGAGGTGATTTAATTATGGATGGGAGTGGGGTGGGGATGGAAGGAAATGGGGTGGGTAGGGTGAGGAGTAGGTTTTTAGTAGGGTGGTGAGAGGGTGGTGGGTAGTAGGCAGTGAGAGTAGTCTGCTACAGAGGCAGTCACTCATGGAAAGTCTCTACTAGGGCAGTGCACCCGTGGCTTTGCAGGCTTTAGCCCCTATGGCTGCTCTCGTGGGCTAGGCTGCTGTTGAGTGCCTGTAGCTTTTCCACACTCAGAGTGCAAGCTGTTGGTGGGTCTATGAATTTGGGATCTGGAGGATGGTGGCCTCCTGTGTGGAGATGCCAAGCCTGTATATTCCCTCTGTACTGCCCTAGTAGAGGTTCTCCAAGAGGTTCTGCCTCTGCAGGAGGCTTCTGCCTGGAAACAGTGTGCGATGGTGTGTGTGGATCCCTTACCAATGGTTAATCTTCATGATGCTGACCTCGTGATAGTGAGTTCTCATGAGATCTGGTTGTATAACAGGGTGTGGGACCTCTTTCCTCTCTCTGTCTTCCTCCTACTCCTGCCATATGGAACATCTCATTGTCACTTGGCCTTCTGGTATGGTTAGGAGGATTCATAAGTCCTCTCAGAAGCAGAAGCCACTATGCACCCTTAACAGCCTGCAGAACCATGTGCCAGTTAAACCTCTTTTAAAATAATATTACAGAAAATTTGTACTGTAAGAGTGGAGCTATGAAATGCCCTGAAG
>NW_016836518.1:0-1095 GCF_001698545.2 Rhinopithecus bieti | reverse complement strand
AAGTGGTACAAACCGTCATCACAGGACACAGCACAAATATGAGATTGTTTTTGTATGCACAACCTGCCAACCTTTAAAATTGTCACCCTCACACATGGACAGGGTCCAATTGAGGTCCTGAAACTCACAAGTAGACAATCCAAAGTTAAAATTGTGACTGTCACATGTGAACATCTGGCCACTGTTGGGTTAGTGACTCTTTAATAAACCCAGCTTATAGGCAGGTAAAAACTTTCCAATCTGGACTCTCCCAATTGAAGAGATGTTGACTCATACCTGGGCTTAGGGCCACGGGTACAATCATAGGTCTGTATCAGTACAAATATGTCAGAGCAGATTGTGACTTTTGTACATAATGTATAAAGCCCTCGGGTGGTACAGAGTGTCCTAACAGGACCAAGAACACCGGTGAGAATATGACACTCATATGCACACTCACCCAACGGTCGATTGTCATATTTCCACATGAACACAGCCCACAGCTGAGGAACTGAATCTCAGGAGGCAAAGGGTGGACTTGCACATGTGAATCCAGTCAAAAGGAGGACTGGTGACTTTCGGACCATGACTCGGCACACCTGTAAGGCTGTGACTATGGAGACATGGTGGACAGTTCCAGTCCATCATTCAGATTGTGACTCCCGTATTTAGACATAACATACAAGAGGTGTTGACTCTTGTACCTAGAACCAAGACATGTTAAATTCTTTTCTTTCTTTTTTTTGTTTTTTCTTTTTGAGGCAGTCTTGCTCTGTCGCCCAGGCTGGAGTGCAATGGCATAATCTCTACTCACTGCAACCTCTGCCTCCCAGGTTCAAGCAATCCTCCTGCCTCGGCCTCCCAAGTAGCTGTGATTATTGGTGCACGCCACCACAACCTGCTAATTTTTTGTACTTTTAGTCGAGGTGTGGTTTCGTCATGTTGGTCAGGCTGGTATTGAACTCCTGACCTCAGGTGATCCACCTCCCTTGGTTTCCCAAAGTGCTGGAATTACAGGCATGAACCACCACGCCCGGCAACTAAATTCTTAATCTCTTCACTAGACCTTCCTGTAGGCGACAGTGTGACATATGCACTTGGCCACCACCTGAGTGA
>NW_016836517.1:0-969 GCF_001698545.2 Rhinopithecus bieti | reverse complement strand
TTTGGGTTGGTTCCAAATCTTTGTTATTGCGAAGAGTGCTGCAGTAAACATAGGTGTGCATGTGGCTTTATAGTAGAATGATTTATAATCATTTGAGTATATACCCAGTAATGGGATTGCTGGGTCAAATGGTATTTTTGGTTCTAGATCCTTGAGGAATCGCCACACTGTCTTCCACAATGGTTGAACTAATTTGCACTCCCACCAACAGTATAAAAGCATTCCTATTTCTCCATACCCTCTCCAGCATCTGTTGTTTCCTGACTTTTTAATGATCGCCATTCTAACTGGCATGAGATGGTATCTCATTGTGGTTTTGATTTGCATTTCTCTAATGACCAATGATAATGAGCTTTTTATTCATATGTTTTGGCCGCATACATGTCTTCTCAAAAATAATAAGAGCTCTTTATGGCAAACCACAGCCAATATCATACTGAATGGGCAAAAGCTGGAAGCATTCCCTTTGAAAACTGGCACAAGACACGGATGTCCTCTCTCACAACTCCTATTCAGCATAGTATTGGAAGTTCTGGCCAAGGCAATCAGGCAAGAGAAAAAAATGAAGTGTATTCAAATAGGAAGAAAGGAAGTAAAATTGTCTCTGTTTGCAGATGACATGATTGTATACTTAGAAAACCCCATCGTCTCAGCCAAAAATCTCCTTAAGCTGATAACCAACTTCAGCAAAGTCTCAGGATACAAAATCAATGTGATTTTATACACCAACAACAGACAAACAGAAAGCCAAATCATGAGTGAACTCCCATTCACAATTGCTACAAAGAGAATAAAACACCTAGGAATACAACTTACAAGCGGTGTGAAGAACCTCTTCAAGGAGAACTGCAAACCACTGCTCAAGGAAATATGAGAGGACACAAAAAAATGGGAACACATTCCATGCTCATGGATAGAAAGAATCAATATGGTGAAAATGGCCATACTGCCCAAAGTAATTTATACAGT
>NW_016836516.1:0-460 GCF_001698545.2 Rhinopithecus bieti | reverse complement strand
GTCTCTAGAATATTTTAGAGTAGACCATTTATTGTTTAAACGCTTGTTTTAGTGAGGAAGAAATCTTTAAAACGGGCCATACAGACCCTGCTGTAAATGTTTAACAATGGAATGTGTAATGTTTAACACGTAGTGTTTAAAGTAGAAGACAGTTTAATGTAGAAATCCTGTTGGAATGGCAACTTAAATTACCACCATCCATATGCATATGGAAAAGAATGAGAGTGAATGTGCAGAATTGGAATTTTCTCTATTTTGTAGAGATTCTGTAACGTATCAGGTACAAGCCTCACTTCATGATTTAAATGCATGAAGCTGAAATGACAAAACTTGACAAAACATGCCTTTGAATAGTGAGCCTTTATCCTCCTTGAAATAGTGATTCATTCACTAAAATGTCCACCTGCAACTTTGTCAAACACATTTGTTGTATTAGTTCTCAAGTGAGCTCAGTTTTCCA
>NW_016836515.1:0-4058 GCF_001698545.2 Rhinopithecus bieti | reverse complement strand
AGACAGAGTTTCACTCCATCACCCAGGCTGGAGTGCAATGGCGCCATCTCGGCTCACTGCAACCTCCGCCTCCCGGGTTCAAGAGATTCTCCTGCCTGAGCCCCCCGAGTAGCTGGAACTACAGGCGCCCACCACCACGCCCGGCTAATTTTTGTATTTTTAGTAGAGACGGGGTTTCACTATGTTGGTCAGGCTGGTCTCAAACTCCTGACCTCGTGATCTGCCTGCCTCGGCCTCCCAAAGTGCTGGGATTACAGGCGTGAGCCACCGCGCCCAGCGGAAGTCTTTTAAAGAGGTTTTTTTTTTTTTTTTTTTTCAGATTTGCTCAAAATAAATGACCTTAAATAGAAAAAGAAAAAATACAGCAAGATGTTAAAGAACATGTCAAGACGTGCTTGGAAATCAATACACAGTTGCTTTTAATACAAAGAAGAAAGATGAAACCTCCACAAAACCCCTGCTGGAACAAATATTATTCACTCCAGGAATTAAAGAGCAGAGCCATTTTGCCACAACTGTATATCATCCATCCAGATGTGTGACTTTTTTTTTGAGATGGAGTCTCACTCTGTGGCGCAGTGGCACAATCTCTGCTCACTGCAACCTCCGCCTCCCAGGTTCAAGCGATTCTCCTGCCTCAGCCTCCCTAGTAGCTGGGATTACAGGTGGCTACCACCACGCTGAGCTAATTTTTGTAGTTTTAGTAGAAACGGGGTTTCACCATGTTGGCCAGGCTTGTCTCAAACTCCTGACCTGAAATGATCCACCCGTCTCAGCCTCCCAGAGTGCTGGGATTACAGGCATGAGCCATGGTGCCTGGCCCAGATGTGTGACTTTTTACAAAATCTATGAAGCCTTCCACATTTCATTCTATAAAGTAGAAAGGCATTCATTGAATTTAAAAATAACCATATGTACTTTTGTAATCAAGCTTAAATTTTTCTACAGTGGAATAAAACACATTTTTATACCTTATAACTTGATTCAGAAATGTAGCAAAGAATTGTCTATAAAAGTCTCAGTCTTCATATATAGCTCCAACATTATGCTTTAGCTCTGGAATTTTAGCTGTTTTAAACTAACTTAACAGAAACATTAACAAAAGCAAAACATACATTACAGGCTGTCTAGGGGAAATCTGTGCCCAGCAGCAAGTCTTTACACAGAGAATGGCATATGTCAAGTGTATTGTCTTGTCAAGATGTAAGCAAGTGACAGGCCAATGTGAAAATTTTAATCCTCAGAAGAAATGGCACGATGCTGCTTCTGAGAACAGGATGACCTGAAGGTCACAGAGATTGTCCCTGAGAGGGAAATCTCTTTATAGATTCACTCTGGTCTGGTAGCATTATTTCTGTCCACTCCTCACACCTACTGTGTTGATTCATTGGGCTCACTTGTGCTTATGGAATCAGATGCACTTTACTCTCTTTTTGGCTTTGTCTCCTCTGAAATGCCTCTTGTCCATACTCTTGCTGGGCCATGCCAATGTCACTCCCATGTTGACAGCTTCTCTATCAGATCCCTCTGAGACACCTCATCTTGCCCTACCATCATGCCACTATCCTGAACAATTTCTTCACGTTAATTACTAATCATGTCATTAGAGCATGTCATTCAACAAGCTGTTACCATGTCCCAGACACTGTTCTAAGCAGTTTACATGCATTAACTGATCCTCCTAACAACCCTATGAAGTAGGTTTGATTATCAGTTTTACCAAGAAGGAAACTGAGGCTCAGAGAGGTTACATTGCTTGCTGAAGGACACAAAAGTAGGAGGCAGCAGAATTGGTTTATTTGTAGCCAAAATTGGTGATTCAAAATGTTATATACTACTGTCTCATTCATTTTTTGTCTTTTGCTAAATTTTAGATGAAATCTATAATATCTTAATTTACATTCCTTGATTTCTACTACAGCAGATATAGAATGCCCCAAAATACACAGGGCATGATATATTGTTCATGTTTTCTTTGCTTTGTTATTTTTACATATCATCAAACCTGGAACCTTAGAAATTAGAATTTGGGACAACAAAGGAGATGTTACTGGATAAAGAAACTGATCTTGATAAATATCATGGCTTTTCTTGCTGTCCAGCAGCACCATTAGATTATAGTTCTCCATAATTTTTAGGAACTGTTGCTTCAGTTGACTATAGAGATCTCCTTCACAATAATGACTCTCAGGATCTCAGTGGTGTGGCCACCCCACCAATGTTCTCCAAACCACAGCTGTCCCACCTCCTCCAGTCATTGGCATACAAAGCCCTGCCACCTTGAGGCACAGTTTGTAAAGCCAATATAAATGTCTGACATCAGAACTTACGATTCCTTGTCTTTTCTGCTAGTCTGAGAGTGCCAACCTTCCTTGATGGGACTACTTTTTTCTTAAACTCTTCAAACCATATAGCCTTCAAATCTCCTCTATGAGCGTTGGTCAGATTAATCTTCATTATTTCTTGGGCCTAGACTAAAGATTGCGAACTTTGACTCTATGAACCAAATGCAGAGCTACAAGCCAAATTTAAATTCTACAAGACAAATGAAGATGCACTTTTGAAATCCCTCACATGGTTCTTTTTTTTTTATATAAAAGCATTAGTGTCCAACAATTAAGAGCTTCTACTTAAAAATGCACACTTACTAGATCTTTCGATTGTGGTCTCCATGTCAATAACACACATCCTACCAAATTTTTTCCAAATATCTTTCCCCAAAATGGAGTTAACTTGACCAGGAGATTCTCTACTTCAAATTACTCTTTGAGGGCCAGCAAACTTTTTCTGCAAAGGACCAGACAGTAGTTTAGCCCTTGTGAGCCATAGGGTTTCTGTTACTCCTTCTATTCTTCCTTCTCTTCTTCCTCCCTTTTTTGGTCTTTTTCTTCTTCACCACACATTAAAACTATGTTTAATAAATATCGTTAACTCAATGACCATACAAAAGCAGATCACAGGTCATAAATTGTCAACTTCCAGTTTTTTAAATTTACTTGTATTTTTTCTTTATGTAATTACATCAGCTTAGAGAATGGAACATGAACAAAAGCATAAACATTATTTCAGTAACAGGCACTTTTTTTTTTTACCCTAGGACCACCTACCTGTTCACTGCTTTTACATGCATCCCAGATTGGGCATGACCTGCTGATTCGAACCAGCTTCGGAGAGTTGTTTGTATACATCTCTTCATATCATCTTTCCTCTACATGTGTCTGTTTCTTTTCGCAAGGCATTCTTTTTATAGGGACACCAGTTATATTGGATTAAGGGCTCACCCTACCCCATTATGAACTCATCTTAACTTAATAATTACATCTGCCATGACTTTATTTCCAAATTCTGAGGTACTGAGGATGGTATACAGCTCACCCCACAACACCAGGGCTTTACTTTTGCAGAGATCCAGTTGTTAAACATTTACCAGTACACTACTGCACACAACCCTGAGATTGTTCTCTTTCTCAATTAGGATTCTGCAGAGGGATGAGAGGCAAGCAATTTCAAGCAGAAAGGCACAGAACTGATGACTATAAGCTACTAGTAAGAACTAGTGGTACTATTACTGTGAACCCAGTGTTTCTCTTAACCTAAGATACTTAAGTGTAGAACAAGTAGATCAAACTCCCCCATAAGATAAGAGAGTGTTACCTAGCAATACATTGTATCTGCCTTGTCATAAGGCTTCAAAAAGGGTGACTACAGTGTTTGTGAGATTAAAAAGTCAGTGACCTTTCGAACATACCTGACTTCAGTTTAGAAACTATAATAATTAGGCTGGGTGCGGTGGCTCACGCCTATAATCCCAGCACTTTGGGAGGCCGAGGCAGGTGGATCGCTTGAGGTCAGGAGTTTGAGATCAGCCTGGCCAACATGGTGAAATCCCGTCTCTACTAAAAATATAAAAATTAGCCAGGCGTGGTGGTGCATGTCTGTAATGCCAGCTACTCGGGAGGCTGAGGCAAGAGAATCACCTGAACCCAGGAGGTGGAGGCTGCAATGAGCCGAGATCGTGCCACTGCACTCCAGCCTGGGTGACAGAGCGAGACTCCATT
>NW_016836514.1:0-384 GCF_001698545.2 Rhinopithecus bieti | reverse complement strand
AAGAATTTTCTAAGAAAGGTTCTTTCTGGTTTTCCTCTGAGAATATTTCCTTTGTCACCATAAGCTTCATTGCACTAAGAAGTATCCCAATGAATATTTCTAAAAAAGTTTGTTAGCAAACTGATAACTGAAGAGAAACCTGTAACTCTGTGAGTTGCATTCACACATGGCAATGCAGTTTCTGAGAAGGCTTCTTGACAGTTTTGATCAGAGGATACTTCCTTTTTCACCATGGCCCTCAACGAGCTCCCGAATATCACTTTGCAGAATCCACGACAACAGTGTTAGCAAACTGTTCCAAGAAGGGAGGGGTGGAATTCTGTGTGATGAAGTCACACATCAGAAAGCAATCTCTCAGAAAGCTTCCCTCTAGTTATTATCTGA
>NW_016836513.1:0-964 GCF_001698545.2 Rhinopithecus bieti | reverse complement strand
AGGCTTGAGCCACTACGCCCAGCCGCAGATTTTTTTTTTTTTTTAAGAGGTGGGGTCTCGCCATGTTACCCAGGCTGGTCTCCCAACACCTGGGCTCAAGCAGTACTCCTGCCTTGGCCTCCCAAAATGGGGGACTACAGATATGAGCCACCACGCCTAGCTCGTTTTATTAGGGAGGACAAGGATAGTAGACAGGTACACCTAGGGTCTTATTGCTTTAAATTGTTTCAGAGATTTAAATTTCAGAAGCTACTGAATAACCAAAATTGTTTACTTACTACAATTTTAGGTCACCAAATGGGTGGCAGATTGATTGGACTGTGCAGGGACTGAAGGACTCA
The DNA here is from genome assembly GCF_001698545.2 of Rhinopithecus bieti. Classification (NCBI taxonomy): domain Eukaryota; kingdom Metazoa; phylum Chordata; class Mammalia; order Primates; family Cercopithecidae; genus Rhinopithecus; species Rhinopithecus bieti. The sequence goes on along the minus strand of NW_016836513.1, from coordinate 623 downwards.
CCCCCAGGCCCAGAGTTGCTGGCCTCCCTGAGGCTCTGCTGCCTCTGTGGGACTGAGTGCTGGGAAAGGGGGCATTTCGGGAGCCTGGCAGGACCCTACCCTGCACGTGGGCCCTGGCAGTGCGTTTCCTCCAGGTCGTGGCTGCAGTGTAATCACTACCTGAAAATGCTGCAAAACCTGCCCTTTACAACAATAGTAGTACAAATAAACATTTAGACACTTCACACTCAAAGAGGGCTTTTTCTCAGGCTTTTTATTTCACAATTGATGCTAAAAAGTGCTTTAAAAGGTAATATTCAACCATCTTTTTTTTTTGCTGCAGAAATAAAGTTATTTATTACAACACACCCATGGTAGCAAGTTCTGATGGCCCTGAAGAGAAGGCAGAGGCACTGTGTTGAGCTTCTAAACATCATCCTGCCAGGGAGGGACCCTGACAGGTGCTTGGCTGATGTGCTGTGGCCGAGGCAGGAAGGAAGTTACAGAATTCCACGAAGGCAGAAGACTACCAGTAGACAGGTCCCATGTCATCACACCTGTGAGAGTGGCAGTGGTCTGGTGGCCACAGAGATACCTGACAGCATGGGTCTGGAGCCGGCGATTGGCTGGCTTCGAGGCTCCTT
>NW_016836512.1:0-3253 GCF_001698545.2 Rhinopithecus bieti | reverse complement strand
CAGTGTTATCAAACTGCTCAATGAAAAGTATGGTGTAACTATGTGAGATGAATTCACACATCCAAAACAGTTTCTCAGAAAGCTTCTTTCTAGTTTTTATCTGAGGACATTTCCTTTTTCACCAGAGTCCACAATGTGCTCCAGAATATCCCATCGCAGATTCAATGAAAAAAGTGTTAGCAAACTTCTCAATGAAAACAATGGAGTAATTCTCTGAGATGAATTGACACATCACAAAGAAGTTTCTCAGAAAGTTTCTTCTAGATTTTATCTGAGGATATTTCCTTTGTCACCCTAGGCTTCAATGCGATCCAAAATATCCTTTCTCAGATTCCCCAAAAACAGTGCTACCAATCTGCTCCATGAAAAAAATCGTGTAGTTCTGTGAGATTAATTTACACATAAAAAAGTGGTTTCTCAAAATGTTTCTTTCTCGTTTTAGTCTGAGGATATTTCATTTTTCACTATTGACCTCAAGGCACTCCCAAATATCCCTTTGTAGATTCCAAAAACACAGTGTTAACAAAACACTCCATGAAAAGGAAGGTGTAACTCTGTGAGATGAATTCACACATCATGAGGAAGTTTCTCAGAAAGCTTGTTTCTAGTTTTTATCTGAGGATATTTCCTTTGTCACATTAGGCTTCAAAGTGATCAAAAATATCTCCTCAGATTCCCCAAAAACAGTGCTAGCAAACGGATCCATGAAAAGAATCATGTAGCTCTGTGAGATGAATTCACAAATCACATAGCAGTTTCTCAGAAATTTCTTTCTAGTTTTTGTTTGAGGTTATTTCTTTGTCATCATAAGTATCAATGTGCTTGGAAATATCCCCTTGCAGATTGCAAGAAAACAGTGGTAGCAAACTGCTCAATGAAAAACACAGTGTAACTCTGTGAGGTGAATTCACACATAATAAAGCAGTTTCTCAGAAAGCTTCCTTCTGGTTTTTATGTGAGGATATTTCCTATGTCACCATAGGATTTAATGCACTCCCAAACATTCTATTGCAGATTCCACAAAAACAGCGTTATCAAACCGATCAATGAAAAGAACCGTGTAACTCTGTGAGATGAATTTACACATCACAATCTACTTTCTCAGAAAATTTCTTTCTTGTTTTATTCTGAGGATATTTCCTTTGTCAACACAGGCTTCAATGCGATCCAAAATATGCTTTCTCAGATTCCCCAAAGAGTGTTATCAAATGATCCATGAAAAGAATTGTGCAACTCTCTGAGATGGATTAACACATCACAAAGCAGTTACTCAGAATGCTTCTTTCTCGCTTTTATCTGAGGATATTTCCTGTTTTCACTATAGGCGTCAATGCACTCACAATTATCCCTTTGCAGATTCCACGAAAACAGTGTTAGAAAATTGCTCCATGAAAAGAAAGGTGTAACTGTGTGAGATGAATTCATACGTCACAAAGAACTTTCTCAGAAAGTTTCTTTCTACTTTTTGTCCGAGGATATTTCCTTTGTCACCATACGCTTCAATGCAATTCAAAATATCCTTTCTCAGATTCCCCAAAAACAGGGCTACCAAACTGCTCCATGAAAACAGTCGTGTAACTCTGTGAGATTAATTCACACATCACAAAGTTGTTTCTCAAAAAGCTTCTCTCTAGTTTTTATCTGAGGATATTTCCTTTTTCACTATATTCCTGAATGTGTGCCTGAATATCCCATTGCAGATTAAATGAGAAAAGTGTAGGCAAACTTCTCAATTTAAAGAACAGTGTAACTCTGATATGAATTCACACATCACAAAGCAGTTTCTCAGAGAGCTTATTTTTGGTTTATTATTATTTGGTTTATTATTTCCTTTGTCACTATATTCTTCAATGTACTCCAAAGTATCACACTGCAGATTCCAAGAAAACAGTGTTAGCAAACTGCTGAGTAAAACGTACATTGTAACTCTGTGGAATGAATTCACACATCACAAAGCAGTTTCTCAGAAAGCCTCTTTCTAGTTTTTATCTGAGGATATTTTCTTTTTCACCATAGGCCTAAATGCACTCCCAAATATCCCTTTGCAGATTCCACAAAAATAGTGTTAGGAAACTGCTGAATGAAACGAGCAGTGTAGCTCTGTGAGATGAATTCACACATACAAAGAAGTTACTCAGAAGGCTTCTTTCTAGTTTTTAGCTGAGGATATTTCCTTTGTCACCATAGGTTTCAACACGATCCAAAATGTCCCTTCTCAGATTCTCCAAAAACAGTGCTACCAAATTGCTCCATGAAAAGAATGGTGTTACTCTATGATATGAATTCAGAAATCAGAAAGCAGTTTCTCGGAAAGCTTCTTTCTAGTTTTTCTCTGAGGTTATTTCCTTTTACACCATAGGCCTCAATGCAGTCATAAATATCTCTTTGAAGATTCCATGAAAATAGTGTTAGCAAAATACTCCATGAAAAGTAAGGTGTAAAATGTGAGAGGCATTCACACCTCACAAAGCAGTTTCTCAGAAAGATTCTTTCTAGTTTTTATCTGAGGATATTTCCTTTTCACTATAGGCTTCAAATTGCTCCCAAATATCCTTTTGTAGATACCATGAAAACAGTGTTATCAAACTACTCCATGAAAAGAAAGGTGCACCTCTGTGAGATGAATTCACACGTCACAAAGTGCTTTCTCAGTAAGCTTCTTTTAAACTTTCATCTGAGGATATTTCCTTTGTCACCATAGGCTGCAATGCTAATCACAATATCTCTTCTCATGTTCCCCAAAAACAGTACTACCTAACTGCTCCATGAAAAGTATAGAGTAACTCTGTGAGATGAATTTACGAATCTCAAAGCAGTTTCTTAAAAGCTTCTTTCTAGTTTTGTCTGAGGATATTTCCTTTGTCACCATAAGATTCAATTTGCTCAGAAATATCTCATTGCAGATTGCAAGAAAACAGTGTTAGAAAATTGCTCAGTGAAAAGAACCGTGTAACTCTGTGAGATGAATTCACACATCACAAAGCAGCTTCTCAGAAAGCTTCTTTTTGGTGTTTCTGAGGTTATTTTCTTTGTCACGATAGGTTTCATCGCACTCCCAAATATCCTATTACAGATTCCTCAAAAACAGTGTAATCAAATTGCTCAATGCAAAGAAAAGTGTAACTGTTTGAGATGAACTCACACATCACAAGGCAATTTCTCAGAATGCATCTTTGTATTTTTTATTTGCGTATATTTCCTTTTTCAATATATGTCTCAATGAGCTCCCAAATGTCATTTTGCAAATTCCATG
>NW_016836511.1:0-964 GCF_001698545.2 Rhinopithecus bieti | reverse complement strand
GCCCCAAGTCTACCCTGGACAGCTGAGTGATTTTGGGTAAGTAAAAATGTCCTCTTCTTCATACTTTTCCCCACCCCCACCATTGGGTTTTGCGAGGGACACAGAGGACTGTATATATATATATACAAGGTACTGTGTGAACAGTAAAGCCCCATCCTCATGGGGGTATCTGTTGTTATTAATATCTGTTATTATTAACAGATAATAATAATCTATTGTTATTATCCTGTTACAAACCACCTCATGTTTAACTTTACTCCAAATGTATCTCTGGGCAGCCATCGCATGCCACACTCTTGCTGCAGTTTGCAAGTTGAGGCAAGTCACTTGTGGTTTCTGTCACTTTTTCCTCTCCAGGGGCAGTACCATGTGGGAAGCTCTGCCAGACAGACTGACTTTATCACTCAAAGGCCAGTAAAAGTGACCTTTGGTTGTCCTGGGAGTCCTGCACCCCTATTTTTCTGAGGAAACTCCCTTTGACCTTCAATTCCCCTGGCTTTCCTTTCTCTTAGCTTCCCTCCCTCCTCTGGTCTGGCCTCTGTCCAAGCCCTGGGATGGAGGTGAGGGATGGGAGCAGTAGACATGGGTGTGGGGTGGGGGGCATGGAATGGGGGAGGAGGAGAGGAGAGTCTTCAACCCTATGGCTGCCTCACTGAGTTCTGCCGGGTACGGTTTCCATAGAGAGCCAGCAGCAAGAGCACATGGAATAAAGTATATTGAAGTCATTCAGCTTTGAAGACTTCCTGTATACTTTCAAGCTGCCCATGACATCATTGCACTGGGTGGCTCAGAACAATAGGCGGGGGTGGGATGAAATGAACCAAATCTACCAAGCATCAAGAACAGAGAGTGAGAGGCTGAAACAGAAACAGCCACAGACTATGTGAACTTTCCTGAACCAACTGGGGAAGAGCTGACCCCCTGGTTGTCCAAGATGGCCCACAACTGCACCCCTCAGCCACCC
>NW_016836510.1:0-1792 GCF_001698545.2 Rhinopithecus bieti | reverse complement strand
CCACAGCCAATGCAGCCTGCTGTGTGGTTGCTGGGAGAGTGAATTAACTATGCCTGTTTTGATTTTGAATGAATATACCCCCAGCAAGCCATGTGGCCGAAATAGTTTCTTAGGTGTCAAGATTACCACATTTATAGAACTGGTAGCACACTCTCACCAACACCCTGTGAACCTGTGGGGCTAGGCTTGGCTTGCCAAAAAATGCACCAGTACAAGAACGGAACTCACAACACTTTTGCCTGCATGTCTTTCTTATTTCCGATCTCATCCTTTCAACCATTCCTTCATTATCTTTATCTGTCTTTCCAAAGAAGGACAAGATGTAAGGACGTGTCAACATGCCTTCACGTTATTCTGTTCCTACCACATCTCCGGAAAATTAGACCAATTAGCTAATTCAAATTGTCCACATCAGGAAGTTAGGAATCAGTAAAACCAGCTGATGTAGAGTTTTGTGCTTGGTATATTTCTCATGAGCAAATGGTTTGCCTGAAGCTTTTCTTCAGTGGGTGGCCTTCCCTGATTTTCTCCAGTAGACATGAGTATATTGCCTGAACAAACCTGCGGCCAGTTTATGTTTAGGCACGTGGTCAGGGATGAGTGTGTGGTTTCTGTTCACTTCCTGGAGTGGGAATTCCAGCACTGCAGATCATGAGAACACTGAGGAGTCGGTCCACTCAGGTGTGAGCTGAGGTCACCTAGACTGTGGCGAGTGGATTCCAACTTGGTCTGTGACACATCACAGCAGTTACAGCTTTCTCTTTGAGTTGCAGTATGTATATCCAGAGATCTGTAAACATGTCCTAGAAGAAGAAAATAATTTTGAATTCAACCTCTTTCAAGGCAACACACTTTTATCAAATTAGTTAGTCCACAACTATTGAGGAAAATTAAATGGCATAGCTAAAATTCCTAAAGTACCAATTCTGGTAAAGAATTACTCTAGGCTGTGTGCAGTTGCTCACACCTGTAATCCCAGCACTTTGGGAGGCCAAGGCAGGCAGAGCACTTGAGCCCAGGACTTCAAGACCAGTCTGGGCAACATGGTAAAGCCCCATCTCTACTAAAAATACAAAAATTATCCGGGTGTGGTGGCACACACCTGTAGTCCCAGCTACTTGGGAGGCTGAGGCACGAGAATTGCTTGAACCCAGGGAGCAGAGGTTGCAGTGAGCCAAGATTGCACCACTGCAGTCCAGCCTGGACGACAGAGCAAGACTCTATCTCAAAAAAAAAAAAAAAGACTCTAGTAAGTTTCCTCTGTTGCCAGATGTTGATTTTTTTCATGACTGTATGGAGATGAGGAGTGCGGGGCAGATTTCTTAAGCTAAGAGGGACACACATATATATATACACATGTCTACATATATATGCTTAATATATACAGTACTGATTATATCAATTTAACCAAGAAAATTAGTAACTTGTATGTAGAGAACTGCTGATTTCCAGTGGGGATTGAAAGGATCAAATCTTATATTTGTATTAAGAGCAAAAGGGTTGGAAATCTAATTTCCTCTTTATTTTCCTTTTTCTTCTTCACCAAGAAAATGAAGTTTTATTTATTTATTGTTATATGCACCTGTTTTGTTCTTTCACTTCTTACAGCCAGTTGGCAACTGTGGTTCTGAACCCTTTCTGTGCTGTTGAATCTTTTTGAGAGATGAAGTGACACCAGTCAGAGCATGTATCAATAACTACAGACATCACCTACATTTGCCTTCCCACAACAGTTTCAGTTACATCTAAAAAATATACTGATACGGTTTGGTTCTGTGTCCCCACCCAAATC
>NW_016836509.1:0-2614 GCF_001698545.2 Rhinopithecus bieti | reverse complement strand
ATCATGGCTTCAACGCTAGCACAGCTTGGCCCAAAAGGTAGAAGGTGGCAATTCTGAGAACACAGGATTTTTGTGCTAAATCTCTTTCCCTCGTCTGTTTATAGTGCCTCGTCTCTGCGGCTGAGGTCTGAAAGCCAGCCAAGCTCAGGCAGAGGTAGGCCTGTTAAGTCCTGCTCACATGATCCAATCTCGAAATTCTGAATGTATTACTCAAGGGCTTAGGGTAAGGCAGATATTCTGATGAAGGTGACAAGAAATCTCTTCTCCAGCTTCAAAACTCTCCTGCTGCTGGTTGGAGCCTGAACTTCAGTTAATGTCAACATAAATCCTGTTTATTGGCCTAAGAAATATTAAGAAAGTTATAGCTTTTGGGGGATTTTGTTTTTGTTTATAAGGGTTACATTGATATCTAACATGCCAACATTAATTCTTCATATTTTAACTTTGCTAGGCTGATATTTGAAACAGCTTTTTCTCCTGACAAAAGAGCCTTCATGGCCGGGTGTGGTGGCTCACGTGTGTAACCCCAGCACTTTGGGAGGCTGAGGAGGGTGGATAACTTGGGGTCAGGCATTCGAGAGCAGCCTGGCCAATGTGGTGAAACCCCATCTCTACAAAAATATTAATACAAAAATTAAAATGAGCATGGTGGTGGGCACCTGCAATCCTAGCTACTCAGGAGGCTGAGGCAGGAGAATCGTTTGAACCCAGGGAGGTAGAGTGAGTTGAGACTGCGCAACTGCACTCCAGCTTGGGCGACAGAGCAAGACTCAGACTCAAAAAAAAAAAGATGGACCTTCGTTAGTTGGTAATGTGAAGTAGAAGGATAACACATTTCAGTTATTCTGACTTGGGTTTGAATGCTGGCAGAACGTTGGATATATTACTCAATCTCCACAAGCTGCAGTCTCCCCATGTGTAAAAATTAAATTCCCACTTCTCATACCTATCAATGAGGATCAAATGGATCACGTGGGAAAGTGCCTGTCTAGCCCACAGTAGGTCTCGGGATGGCAGCTCAGATGTGGCCATGAGAACCTTGCTGTCCAGCTGACAGCCCACCATGAAGAACAAACAAAAATACAAAGTTCAGTGGCTCCAATTAGTGCAGATGTGACTGAGTCTGTCACTGCTGCTTTGCTTTACTTGAGAACCAGAATTTCTAATCCTGATTCTTTTGACGTGTCCTTCCTGCTCTTCATTGAAAGAAATGCTGAATTTCTCATAATTCAATATAATTATCATTTACAATTAAACCTTAAATATAAAAATGGAGTATCTGGGATGTTTTACCCAGACCAGGGTTAGGAAGACAACCCATTCTGAGAAAGATGCAATCGGGAACACTGAGTCCGGAGAAGACAGTGAAGACCCAAAGGCCAGGCTTTATTGTCCAGGAATATGATGACATATGGAGGAACCTATGCTCCAGGTCAAACTAACCGTTCCCATCTCCAAATCCTCCATGCCCCAATATACAAGGCAAAAGGGGCTGCCTCTCCCTCAACCCAAACACTCAAAGCCCCATTCCCCAAACATGGCTTGAAACGGTGGGACTGGTCTCAGAGTGTCCTTCATCCCGATTGCTGTCAGTCCTCCCAACAACCTCCCCTCCCCCCCTGCAGCCCAAGGCTCTCCATCATTTTGTAGGGCTCTATTGGCCCGAAGGTGCCCCCCTGCCAAAGCACTCCCACCCCTTCCCTCTAGTCCTGTTCCTTATCTGTTATCCCCCTGGGGCACACACAGTCTTCCACTTGTTTGGCTGGCAGCCCTTTGCCAGAATTAAGCTCCATGAAAGCTGGAGTCCTGTTTTCCACCCCAGTGCACAGGAAGGCATTAGCACACAGCACACACTCACTGACTATTTAAATGAATGAATGAATGAATGAACAAATGCAGTAGCAAAGAGACAAAGTAGCGACTCTCTCAAAGGTTAAACAGTTCAGTCTTGCTTGTTTCCTAGAGAGAAGAAATCAGTATTTCAGCAAGGGGAACAAAAGCAATGAATGAATGGCTTGGCCTCTTGCCCATGGCCAAAACCAAGGCTGCTTTGCACTAAAATCTAGAACAGGATCCCTGAATTCCTTCCGACTCTGAGAACCACTGTGTGCTTCTCCCAGGGCAGTCTGAGACCTCACAGTGGCCTTCATCATATCTCTGGCTCAACATGAGCATTCAGAAACCCAATGACATCAGTGCTGGCCTTGGATGTAACAGGGAGACGTCAGTGGTAATCTGTCTATCCCATTTGGTTTTGTCGGGGAGACAGTAGTACAATGCATGCTTCAGGGGCCTGTGAACTTTCCTTTCTTGAGAAAAGAAACTAAAATATCTAGCAGTGCATCCTAAACGCTTCAAATTCTGTAATTTGAAACAAAACACAAGAATTAAGTAACAAATAAAGGCTTCTCTAGTGCTTCTGCACTGGAAAAGTATCTTTAAAGAGGTACATCAGAGCCAGCAGGGCACCCAGGATTCTTGAATCTGGGGCCCACTAGGTGCCATCCATTCTGACTTGCAGATTCTGCCAAATGGCTTCTTCTCGTCAGAGAGGCCAAGCTCCGCCAGAGCTGAAGAGGGGGCCCCTGGATGAACTGTCTACTGGTTTTTGGCC
>NW_016836508.1:0-967 GCF_001698545.2 Rhinopithecus bieti | reverse complement strand
CTTCTTTCACGTGTTGAACTGATGAAATATCCTTTATCAGCATAGGCCTCAATCTGATCCAAGGAAGCCCTTCTCAGGTTCCTCAAAGACACTTTTAATGGACTGCTCCACGAAACACAAGTGTAACTCTGTGCGGTGAATTCACACATCACCAAGAAGTTTCTAAGAAAGCTTCTTTCTTGTTTTCATCTGAGGATATTTCCTTTGTCACCGTAAGCTTCATTTCGCTATGAAGTATCTAATTGCAGAATTCCAGAAAACTGTGTTAACAAACTGATCCCTGAAGAAAAACGTGTAACTCTGTGAATTGCATTGGCACATGGCAATGCATTTTCTCAGAAGGCTTCTTTCCAGTTTTAATCTGAGGATATTTCCATTTCACCTTAGCCCACAATGGGCTCCCAAAAATCTTTTTGCAGAATCCACGAAAACAGTGTTAGCAAACTCTTCCAAGAAGGGAAGGGTGGAACTCTGTGTGATGAAGTCACATATCAGAAAGCAATCTCTCAGAAAGCTTCTCTCTAGTTCTTATGTGAGGATACTTCTTTTTTCACCATGGGCCCCTATGGGCTCCCAAATATCACTTTGCAGAATCCACGACAACAGTGTTAGCAAACTGTTCCAAGAAGGGAAGTGTGGAACTCTGTGTGATGAAGTCACACATCAGAAAGCAATCTCTCAAAAAGCTTCTCTCTAGTTATTATGTGAGGATATTTCCTTTTTCACCATGGGCCCCTATGGGCTCCCAAATATCACTTTGCAGTTGCCACGAAAAGAATGTTATCAAACTGCTTCCTGAAGTCCATGTTGTAAGTCTGTGAGATGAATTCACTGATCAGAAAGAAGTTTCTCAGAAATCTTCTTTCACCCTTTGAACTGTTGAAACTTCCTTTATCAGCGTAGGCCTCAATGAGATCCAAAGAAGCCCTTCTCAGGTTCCCCAAAGACAGTGTTAGTGGACTGCACC
>NW_016836507.1:0-1599 GCF_001698545.2 Rhinopithecus bieti | reverse complement strand
CTTATCAGAAACTTTCTCTCCAGTTTTACCTGAAGATATTTCCTTTTTCAACCTTGGCCTCTATCCGCTCCTTATTATCCCGTTGCATATTCCACAAAAACAGTGTTACCAAACTGCTCAGTGAAAAGGAAGATTTAACTGTGTTTGGTGAATTCACCCATTACAAAACAGCCCCTCAGAAAGCTTCTTTCTAGTATTTATCTGAGGGTGTTTCCTTTTTAACCATAGGCCTCTCTGTTCTTCGAATATCCCTTTGTAGATTAAAGAAAAACAGGGTTACCAACTTGTTCAATGAAAAGAATGGTTTGCCTGTGGGAGGTGAAATCACCCATCACAAAGAAATTTCCCAGAAGACTTCTTTCTAGTTTTTATCTGTGCATATGTACTTTTCCACAATCAATGTCAATGCACTCGCAAATATTCCTTCTCAGATACCACAAAAACAGAGATGTCAAACTGCTCCATCAACAGAGTGGTTCATCTCTATGAGGTGAATACACATATCATGAAACATCTTCTCAAAAAATTCTCTCCAGCCTTTATCTGAAGATAATTCCTTTTTGACCAAAGGCCTCTATGAGCTGCCAGAAATCCCTTTGCAGATCCCCAAAAACAGGGCCATCAAACTGCTCAATGAAAAGAAAAGTGTAACTCTGCGAGATGAATTCACCCATCACAAAGCAGTTTCTCAGAAACCTTCTTTCTAGTTTTCTCTGAGGATATTTCCTTATTCACCATAGGTCTCAATGCGCTCATGAATATCCCTTTGCAGATTCCACAAAAAAAGTGTTAGCAAACTGCTCCATGAAAGGAAAAGTACAAAACTGTGAGATGAATTCACACATCACAAAGCAGTTTCTCAGAAAGCTTATTTTGGTTGTGCTCTGAAGATATCTCCTTTGTCACCATAGGCTTCAATGGGCTCCCAAGTATCCTCTTTCAGAATCCACAAAAACAGTGTTATCAAACAGCTCAATGGAAACAACAATGTATCTCTGTGAGATGAATTCACACATCCAAAAGTAGTTTCTCATCCAAAAGTAGTTTCTACTTTTTATCTGAGGATATTTCCTTTTTCACCATAGGCCTCAGTGTGCTCTGGAATATCCCATCACAGATTACACAAAAAAAGAATTAACAAACTTCTCAATGAAAAGAATGGTGTAATTCTGTGAGATGAATTCACACATCACGAAGAAGTTTCTCAGAAAGTTTCTTTCTAGATTTTATCTGAGGATATTTCCTCTGTCACCATTGACTTCAATGTGATTGAAAATATTCTTTCTCAGATGCCCCAAAAACAGTGCTACCAAACTGCTCTATGAAAAGAATCATGTAACTCTGTGAGATGAATTCACAAATCACAAAGCAGTTTCTCAGAAAGTTTCTTTCTAGTTTTTGCCTGAGGATATTTCCTTTTTCACCATTTGCCTCAATGTGCTTGGGAATATCCCTTTGCAGATTCCACGAAAATAGTGTTAGCAAAGTACACCATGAAGAGAAAGGTGTAAATCTGTGAGATGAATTCACACATCACAAAGCAGTTTCTCAGAAAGCATCTTTTTGTATTTTGTCTGAGGATATTTCCTTTGTGACCAT
>NW_016836506.1:0-1794 GCF_001698545.2 Rhinopithecus bieti | reverse complement strand
ACCCTTAACAATGCTTTCACTAAAGCAGAGGAAAATTAATAGGACCGCATACCCCTCTCAGCTGACAGCTAAAGCAGTGCTTCTCCCCAGGCTCACTAAAGATGACCTTTACCCAAAACCAGGCTGCAACAACCCCGTAAATGTTGACTAACAATTTCAAAATTCCCATGTTCTTGGTCCACTCCTAATGAAGATGAACTAAAGCCAGGTGTCTCTCCAAGTCAGAACTAACAGAGGCCTTAAACATCAGATGGCCCATCCCCTTCTTTGACAACCAGGGGATCTAAAGCTGAGCTTATGGAAGAAAACAGCCTGTTTAGTAACAAAGCGAAAACCAAAGCCTAGTCACCTAACCTCTGGTCCAGAACTCCTGCAACAATCCAGCACCCGTACAGGATGAGTCTCCCTTACCAGAAACTCCAAAATCCACAACTTTTTGAGTGCCGACATGACGCTCAACGAAATGTGCATTGGAGCAGCTCAGACTCTGGATTTTTGAATTCAGGATGCTCAACCAGTAAGTATAATACAAATATTCAAAAATCCAAAAATATAAAAAAATCTGAAACACTTCTGGTTCCAAGCAGTTTGGATGAGGGATATTCAACCTGCATTTTTTTTTTTTTCCTCTAATGAAGGAAATTAAAAATCAGGCCCCAGCAAAGCCATTCAATCCATACTAAAGCCATTCAATAGTTTAATTAGTACCCATTTAAAGTTAAGTGCAGATATTTAAAAGGATGGATACATACATGCCTATAATCCCAGAACTTTAGAAGGCGAGGTGGGAGGATCACCTGATGTCAGGAGTTCAAGACTAGCCAGGCCAGCATGGTGAACCTCCATGTCTACTAAAAATGCAAAACTTAGCCGGGCGTGGTGGCACACACCTTTAATCCCAGCTACTCGGGATTACCCAGATCTCATGCTCGAGGCATGAGAATCGCTTGAACCTGGGGGGAGCACGTTGCAGTGAGCCGAGATCACACCACTGTACTCCAGCCTGGACGACAGAGCAAGACTCTGGCTCAAAAAATAAAATAAAATAAATAAATTGTGTTTTCACATGGAGCCCATGTTCCCAGAATACAAGCCCTGCTCTATGCTCCAAGGGCACACAGAGTGCCCCTTTATCTTAATACTCACCATATTCCATGGCAGCCATTTGCGCGTGTCTGTCCATCACACTAGACTTCCTGTGCATGAGGCAGGGATCGTATATTACTACCTTTCTGTCCCCAGTGTCCGACCTAGAAGACACTCAGTAAAGGATTACTTAACTAAATCAATTACTAAGACATGTTAAACTTGTATTAAGAAAATTGATTTAATAAGTTTGCCAATGCAGCATTCATACCACACAGCTTAAATCTCAACCCACGGATTTATCTTGTGTTCTGCTAGATTATCACCTATTCACATTCAGGAGGCACCTAGTATGTGCTAGGCATTACTAATTGCTGGGGACCTAGCAGTGACAAAACAACATTCCTTGTTCAAAGAGAAGTTCTAGTATAAAGAGGAATAGAAGGAACAGGCTAGATTGATGAGAGAACTAAGAAAAGGACAGGCTGCCATGGGAAGCACCTGGTCTTGTCTGGATGGTACATAGTTAATGAAGTCTGAGTGCTTTGTATAGCATAAGATCATCTCCTCCAAAGAAGCGAATGAAGCTTTGATTCCCCAGTACCAGAAGTCACCACAAAGGTGCGTACAGCCACGTGCTTAGTGTAGGAAGTGAAACCAAACAAACAAACAAGCTCCAACTTCCAGAGGCAACGGTCCAATTATGAA
>NW_016836505.1:0-1415 GCF_001698545.2 Rhinopithecus bieti | reverse complement strand
GGGCTTCAATGCACTCCCAAATATCCCTTCTCAGACACCACAAAAGCAGTGATGCCAAAGTACTCCCTCAACAGAAAAGTTTGTCCCTTTGAGATGAATGCACACATCACAATGGAGTATCTCTGAAATCTTCTCTCCAGTTTTTACCTGGAGAATTGTCTTTTTTCATCTTAGGCCTCTATGGTCTCCAAATATCCCTTTGCAGTTTCCATAAATACAGTGCTACCAAACTGCTTAAAGAAAACAAAGGTTTAATCTGTGTGATGAATTTACCCATCACAAATAAATTTTTCAGAAAGCTTCTTTCTAGTTTTTATCTCATGATAGTTCCTTTTACATCATCGGCTTCCATGCACTCCAAAATATCCCTTCTCATACACCCCATAAACAGTGATGCCAAACTGCTCTCTCAACAGAAAGCTTTATCTCTATGACATGAATGCACACTTCACAAATGAGTTATCAGATACTTTCTCTCCAGTTTTTACCTGACGATATTACCTGTTTCAAACTTGGCCTGTATCCACTACCAAGTATCCCTTAGCATATTCCACAATAACAGTGTTATCAAACTGCTCAATGAAAGAAAGATTTAATCCTGTGAGATGAATTCAGCCATCACAAAACAGTCTTTTAGAAAGTTTATTTCTAGTTTTTACCTGAGTGTATTTCCCTTATCACCATAGGCTTCCCTGTGCTCTGTATACGCCTTTGTGGATTCCACAAAAACAAGGTTACCAAACTGCTCAATGAAAAGAAAAGTTTACCTCTGGGAGATGAAATCACCTATCACAAAGAAATTTCTCAGGGAGCTCCTCTCTAGTTTTTATCTTTGCATATTTATTTTTCCACCATGAGCCTGAATGTGCTCCCAAATACCCCTTCCCAGACTCCACAAAAACAGTGAGACCACACTGCTCAACCAACAAAATGGTTTATCTCTATGAGGTGAATACACACATCACAAAACAGCTTCTCAAAATCCTTCTCTCCATTTTTTAACTGAAGATATTTCCTTTTCCACCATAGGCCTCTATGAGCTCCCAGAAATCCCTTTGGAGATTCCCAAAAACAGTACAACCAAACTGATCAATGAAAAGAAAGGGGTAAATCTGTGAGATGAATTCACCCATCACAAAGCAGTTTGTCAGAAAGTTTCTTTCTAGTTTTTGTCTCAGGATATTTCCTTTCCTGCCATAGGCCTCAAAGCATTCTGCAATATCCCTTTGTGGATTCCACGAAAACAGGGTTAGCAAACTGCTTCATGAAAAGAAATGTGTAAACCTGTGAGATGAATTCACACAAAAGAAAGCAGTTTCTCAGAAAACTTCTTTTTGGTTTTTCTCTGAGGATATTTCCTTTGTCGCCAAAGGCTTCAATGCGCTCAAAATATCCTTCTGCATATTCCAAGAACA
>NW_016836504.1:0-780 GCF_001698545.2 Rhinopithecus bieti | reverse complement strand
TGCAGCAGTCCATTATCACTGTTTTGAGGATCTGAGAAGGAGTTCTTTGAATCGCTTGAGGGCTACGCTGATAAAGGAAATATCATCTGTTCAAAACGTGAAAGAATCTTTCTGAGAAACTTCTTTATGATCTGTGAATTACTCTCACAGAGTTACAGCTGAGTTCTCAGGAAGCAGTTTGCAAACACTCTCTTCATGGAATCTGCAAAGTGAGATTTGTTAGCCCATAGGGGCCCATGGTGAACAAGGAAATATCCTCAGGTAATAACTAGAGAAAAGCTTACTGAGATATTGCTTTCTGATGTGTGACTTCATCACACAGAGTTCCACCCTTCCCTTCTTGGAACAGTTTGCTAACTCTGTTATCTTGTGTTCTGCAAAGTGATGTTTGGGAGCTCATTGAGGTCTATGGTGAAAAAGGAAATATCCTCAGATCCAAAGTGGAAAGAAGCCTTCTGAGAAAATGCATTTCGATGTCTGTATGCAGCTCACAGAGTTACCCGTTTCTCTTCAGGGTTCAGTTTGCTAACACAGTTTTCTGGAAATCTGCATTGGGATACTTCTGAACGCAATGAAGCTTGCGATGACAAAGGAAATACACTCAGAAGAAAACTAGAAAGAAGCTTTGTTAGAAACTTCTTGGTGATGTGTGAATTCATCTCACAGAGTTACACTTATGTTTCATGCAGCAGTCCATTATCAATGTTTTGAGGCAACTGAGAAGAACTTCTTTGGATCGCACTGAGGCCTACGGTTGTAAAGGAAATATCATCAGCTCAA
>NW_016836503.1:0-384 GCF_001698545.2 Rhinopithecus bieti | reverse complement strand
AAGGGCATTACATGATGGTAAAGGGATTAATTCAACAGGAAATACTAACTATCCTAAATAAACATGCACCCATTACAGGAGCACCCAGATTCATAAAACAAGTTATTTTAGAGACCACAAAGAGGCTTAGACTCGCACACTTTATACCCCAACTGTCGATATTAGACAGATCAATGAGACAGAAAATTACAAAGATATTCAGGACTTGAACTCAGCTTTGGATCAAGTGGACCCAATAGATATCTACAGGAATCTCCACCCCAAATCAACAGAATATACATTCTTCTCAGTGCCACATGGCACTTATTCTAAAATTGACCATGTTATTGGAAGTAAAACACTCCTCAGCAAATGCAAAATAACTCAAATCATAACGAACAGTCT
>NW_016836502.1:0-835 GCF_001698545.2 Rhinopithecus bieti | reverse complement strand
CCATAGGCTAATATAGGTGCTGTGAGCACATTTAAAGTAGGCTAGGCAAAGCCATGCTGTTTGGTAGATTTGATGCATTAAAAGCATTTTTGACTTATGATATTTTCAACTTACGATGGGTTTGTTAGGATGTAACCCCATCGTGAGTTGAGGAGAATCTGTATTGCTGTTGTTTGCTTGGTTTTATCTTTATTCCATTGTTTTGTTTTTGTAAATTTTTACTTCCATCTGCTGAAAAGTCTAGAAGCAATGACCAGCTCAGAAGCAATGAGCACTGCAAGTGCGCAGATGGCAGTTTTGGAATACCAGTTTCCACTTAAAAAAAAAAAAAAAGGGGACAGTAGAGTGCAATTAATTATTTTAGTTCTGAAGCAGGAAATACACAACATGAGATCTGAAGCAGGAAATACACAACAAGAGACTACAACACAGCCATGAAGCTGTCAAGAAGAGGTATGTGAATAAGCATAAGTATTAGGTTTCCATATTTAAGTTTGCATCTAAAGATGAAACTATTTGAATATTAATGAGATTAAACATGTCAGGGATGGAACTTCATCAGATATGTTCAAATGTGTACAATCATATAGATCCATTTGGGAGGATTCTAGAAAACTAAATTTTTATTTTGAAAACTGACATGTCAAAGAAAAGAATCTGGTATGTATCCAGTCTTTCCTTTAAAGAATGTACAACTAGGTAACCAAATGATAAATGAGGAATGCTTCTCTTTCAGAAATATTGCAGCCAGTAAATCAAAAAGTTATAATGAAAGAAGATAACCATCACTTTGCAACCCATAATTAATTAATGGATCTAGGTATAAATCATCAAT
>NW_016836501.1:0-782 GCF_001698545.2 Rhinopithecus bieti | reverse complement strand
ATTATACCAGCACCAACCAAGATATAGGGTGATGCTGAACTGTATTTGGGTATTTGGATTGTGGATTCCTTAGAGGGCCTGACAAAAGCTGAGGATACTCACGGCCAGGCGCGGTGGCTCACGCTTATAATCCCAGCATTTTGGGAGGCTGAGGCGGCCAGATCACGACGTCAGTAGTTCGAGACAATCCTGAACAACATGGTGAAACCCTGTTTCTACTAAAAACACAAAAATTAACCAGGTGTGGTGGCATGCGCCTGTAACTCCAGCTACTCAGAAGGTTGAGGCAGGAGAATCGTTTGAACCCGGGAGGCAGAGGTTGCAATGAGCTGAGATTGTGCCACTGCACTCCAGCCTGAGCAAGAGCGAGACTCCCTCTCAAAAAAAAAAAAAAAAAACTAAAAAAATCAATTTTTTATCTTCACTTTCTCTTTTCATTTTATTTTTATATGTTTATTATCATTCTAGCTAGTTTTATCAGGGTTTATCTGACTTGAAATGGATGGAGGATGGAGCTGGCTAACAAACCCTACTCTGCTGTTTCTCAGCTCTGTAGTCCTGGTTCAGTTTCTTAGCCTCTCTGAGTATCAATTTCCTTGTCAGTAAAGAGCAGTTGCTACTTGTACTTCTCTGTAGGAAGGTTGTTTTGTGGATTAAATGAGAGACAGCAAAGCACTTACAGCAATATTTGGTAAATGGTAGTTGCTACAATTCTAATTTACCAAGTAAGCATAATTTACCAAATAATAATAATTAAAAGGAATTCATTTAATGCCCCAAGT
>NW_016836500.1:0-2625 GCF_001698545.2 Rhinopithecus bieti | reverse complement strand
AAAAATCATATTAAACATAAACACATAGAAATGTTCAAAGTCAGTGAGCAGAAAATGGTGTACCGTGGGAACATTACACACGAGAGCTCTGAGTGGCAATGCTAACACCAGAAAAGCTAGAAAGAGAAAAGGATTACACCAAGGCCCAGAAACATTTTAGAATAACAAAGGGATAAATAAATCAAGCAGACATAGCGATTCTAAATGTGTGTGCAACCAAATAACAGAGATTCAAAACACATGAGGCAAAATTTGACAAAGTGGAAGGAGAGATAGACACATTTACAATTATATTTGGAGATTGAAGTACCCCTTTCCCAGTAACTGGTAGAACATATAGACAGAGAATCCATAGGGGTATTGAGGAAATCAGCAAGTCCATCAAACAACATGACCTAATCAACATTTATAGACGGCTCTGTCCTACCAGTACAGGATGCATATTATTTTCAAATATGTGTAAACCTTCACCAAGAAAGACTAGTGGGCTGGGCGTGGTGGCTCACGCTTGTAATCCCAGCACTTTGGGAGGCCATGGCAGGCAGATAACCTGAGGTCGGGAGTTCGAGACTAACCTGGCCAACATGGTGAAATCCTGTCTCTACTAAAAATATAAAAAAATTAGCCGGCAGGTGCCTGTAATCCCAGCTACTTGGGAGACTGAGGCAGGAGAATCACTTGAATCTGGGAAGCAGAGATTGCAGTGAGCCGAGATCGCACCATTACACTCCAGTCTGGGCGACAGGAGCAAAACTCTGTCTCAAAAAAAAAAAAAAAAAAAAAAAAACTATGTGTTGGTTTTGAAATCAGTTTTAATAAATTTACCAGCACCAAAGTCTTGTGGAGTATGTTCTCTGAGAACAGTAGAATTAGATTACAAACCAACAACAATATATTTCAAGAATCACCAATTACTTGGAACTTCAATAACAGCCTTATAAATAACCTGTGAGTTGAAGGACAAATCAGGAGAAATTAGAGAACATTTAGAACTATATGAAAATAATAACATGACACTTCACGATTTGTAGTGTGCAGCTGAAGCATTGCTAAGACAGAAGTTTATATGCTGACTGAAAAACAGAAGATGGTCTAAAATGAATCATCTAAACTTCTGTATGAAGGATCCAGAAAAGGAAAAGTAGATTAACCCTAAAACAAGTTCAATAAGGTGCAAAAAATATAAGTTTTAATTCCTGTACTTCCCAGACCAAACAGATGAGAGAATGAAAAACGTGAGAGGTCTCAACAAATCTGAGACAAGAACAGTCTCAATTTTATCATCTCGCATCAGCTGATTGCAGGGTGAGTCCAGCCAGTGGAGAACATAGTTATTCTACTGGCAACAGTGTCCGATGCGCCTTCAGGTGGGACGAGGGAGAAGAGGTAACCCAGAAAATGTTTTACGAATTTTGATCTCCAGGAGAAGACCTCATGAGGACTTCTAGCGGTAAAGAGTCAGCCTCCTGAGTGAGTTCTTTCGTCCAAGACCCCATCCATCTGAAGTTCTCAGAACCAGCATGCGTGTGGACCAAAATACAATCTAGGCAGAATGAAAAACATCACACTTCCTACCAACACATGCCTACATGACCAAGACTCAAAAATAACATGTACGATTAACATTTGGATAGCATTTCATAGGCATAAAACTTATCTCAAAAACTTACATTCTTATATTTGAAAATTCAGTATGTAACATTGAAGACCATAAAATGCACGAGAATAATAACATGAGAGCCTACAGGCATATACCACACAGCTTCGAAAACAAAACATTCTCACCAGGCCTAAATCCCTGACCACCAACTCCTGAATGATTCATTTTCCCAAGGTAACTAGCACCGGCCATTTTATAACATTTTTTTTTACCACATATCAGCATTGTTTTTATTTTAAAACTTTTTGTGAATGCTATTATACTAAAACTTGCTTTTGTACATAATATTGTGTTTGGGGTATTCGTTCATGCAGACACATGTAACTATATTTTATTTATTTTTCACCAATTTCCAGTGTTCCATGTTATGACACTATGATAGTCTAGTTCTCTAATGTTAACAGAATTTATTTGTCAGTTTTTGATGTATAGCAAATTACATCAGCATCTCCCGTCCCCCTTATTCACAGGTGATACGTTCCAAACCCCTGTGGGATGCCTGAAGCTGCAGGTAGTGCTGTGCTCTCTATAGACTGTTTTTTTCCTGTACATACACATGTCTGTCATAAAGTTTAATTTATAAATTAAGCACAGTTAGAGATCAACAACTGATAATATAAGAGAACAATTAAACAACTGTAACAAAATGTATTAAAAATCATGTGAGTGTGGACTCTCTCTCTCTCTCTCTCTCAAAATACCTTAATATTTTCATACCACAGTAACTGAAGCTGTGGTAAGTGAAACCATGGATGCAGACAGACCCTGTATCTCAAAATCGCAATTGTTTCCAGTATTTATATTCACTCTCAACAGTTTGCAAGCCGATTATGATTCAACTCGTCTAGGCTGAGCGAGCCTGGACTCCAGGCTTACCTGAGCGGTCAGTTCTGCCCCCAGGCCGAAGGGGCAGTTGCAGCATGGTTGTGCTTCTCGGGGGGACCAGCAGAGCACACTGGCTAAAC
>NW_016836499.1:0-777 GCF_001698545.2 Rhinopithecus bieti | reverse complement strand
CATCTCAGGGGTGTACCCTGCCATGTGAGGTGGGGGGTGTCGGTCTGCACCTAGGGGATGTCTCCCAGTTAGGCTACTCAGGGGTCAGGGACCCACTTGAGCAGGCAGTCTGTCCGTTCTCAGATCTCAACCTCCGTGTTGGAGATCCACTGCTCTCTTCAAAGCTGTCAGACAGAGTCTTTTACAACTGCAGAAGTTTCTGCTGCTTTTGTTTAGCTTTGCCCCATCCCCAGAGGTGGAGTCTACAGAGATAGGCAGGCCTCCTTGAGCTGCTGTGGGCTCCACCCAGTTCCAGCTTCCTGGTGGCTTTGTTTACTTAAGTCTCAGCAATGGTGGGCACCCCTCCCCAGCCTGGCTGCTGCCTTGCAATTAGATCTCAGACTGCCATGCTAGCAATGAGGGAGGCTCCATGGGTGTGGGACCCTCCCGGCCAAAGTGTGGGATATAATCTCCTGCTGTGCCATTTGCTAAGAGTTGAGAGAAGAAGGCTTCAGTCCATCAAACTTATCAGAGTTAAAGGAGGAACTACGTACCCAGCGCAAAGAAACTAAAATCTTGAAAAAAGAATGGAAGAATGGATAACTAGAATAATCAATGCAGAGAAGGCCATAAATGAACTGACAGAGATAAAAACCATGACATGAGAAATACGTGACAAATGCACAAGCTTCAGTAACCAACTCGATCAACTGGAAGAAAGAAGATCTGCGATTAAAGATCAAATGAGTGAAATGAAGCGAGAAGAGAAGTCTAGAGAAAAAAAGAGGAAAAAAAATG
>NW_016836498.1:0-966 GCF_001698545.2 Rhinopithecus bieti | reverse complement strand
CGCCCGCTCTCACTGACGCAGCAGCTGAAGCACACCATATCCGGTTCAAACTGGCTCCCCCATCCTCTACCTTGTCCCCTGGCAGTGCCGAAAATAACGGCAACGCCAACATCCTTATTGCTGCCAACGGAACCAAAAGAAAAGCCATTGCTGCAGAGGATCCCAGCCTAGATTTCCGAAATAATTCTACGAAGGAAGACTTGGGAAAGCTGCAGCCACTGGTGGCATCTTATCTCTGCTCTGATGTAACATCTGTTCCCTCAAAGGAGTCTTTGAAGTTGCAAGGGGTCTTCAGCAAGCAGACAGTCCTTAAATCTCATCCTCTCTTATCTCAGTCCTATGAACTCCGAGCTGAGCTGTTGGGGAGACAGCCAGTTTTGGAGTTTTCCTTAGAAAATCTTAGAACCATGAATACGAGTGGTCAAACAGCTCTGCCACAAGCACCTGTAAATGGGTTGGCTAAGAAATTGACTAAAAGTTCAACACATTCTGATCATGACAATTCCACTTCCCTCAATGGGGGAAAACGGACTCTCACTTCATCTGCTTTTCATGGGGGTGAAGTGGGAGGATCTGAATCTGGGGACTTGAAGGGGGGTATGACCAATTGCACTCTTCCACATAGAAGCCTTGATGTCGAACACACAACTTTATATAGCAATAATAGCACTGCAAACAAGTCTTCTGTCAATTCCATGGAACAGCCAGCACTTCAAGGAAGCAGTAGGTTATCACCTGGTATAGACTCCAGCTCTAACTTGGGGGGGTGTCAAATTAGAGGGTAAAAAGTCTCCCCTGTCTTCCATTCTTTTCAGTGCTTTAGATTCTGACACAAGGATAACAGCTTTACTGCGGCGACAGGCTGACATTGAGAGCCGTGCCCGCAGATTACAAAAGCGCTTACAGGTTGTGCAAGCCAAGCAGGTCGAGAGACATATACAACATCAGCTGGGTGGATTTTTGGAG
>NW_016836497.1:0-831 GCF_001698545.2 Rhinopithecus bieti | reverse complement strand
CTTTCCCCATTGCTTATTTTTTTGAGGTTTGTCAAAGATCAGATGGTTGTAGATGTGTGGCGTTATTTCTGAGGCCTCTGTTTTGTTCCATTGGTCTATATATCTGTTTTGGTACCAGTACCATGTTGTTTTGGTTATTGTAGCCTTGTAGTATAGTTTGAAGTCAGATAGTATGATGCCTCCAGCTTTGTTCTTTTGCTTAGGATTGTCTTGCCTATATGGGCTCTTTTTTGATTTCACATGAAATTTAAATTAGTGTTTTCTAATTCTGTAAAGAAAGTCAGTGGTAGCTTGATAGGGATAGCATTGGATCTATAAATTACTTTGGGCAGTATGGCCATTTTCATGATATTGATTCTTCCTATCTATGAGCATGGAATGTTTTGCATTTGTTTGTGTCCTCCCTTATTTCCTTAAGCAAGGTTTTGTAGTTCTCCTTGAAGAGAGGTCCTTCACATCCCTTGTAAGTTGTATTCCTAGGTATTTTATTCTATCTGTAGCAATTGTGAATGGAAATTCATTCATGATTTGGCTCTCCGTTTGTCTGTTCTTGGTGTATGGGAATGCTTGTGATTTTTGCACATTGCTTTTGTATCCTGAGACTTTGCTGAAGTTGCTTACCGGCCTAAGGAGATTTTGGGCTGAGATTATGGGGTTTTCTAAATGTGCAATCATGTCATCTGCAAACAGAGACAATTTGACTTCTTCTCTTCCTGTTTGAATACCTTTTATTTCTTTCTCTTGCCTGATTGCCCTAGCCAGAACTTCCAATACTATATTGAATAGGAGTGGTGAGAGAGGGCATCCTTGTCTTGTGCCAGTTTTCAAAAG
>NW_016836495.1:0-385 GCF_001698545.2 Rhinopithecus bieti | reverse complement strand
GACGTCACTGGCCACAGCTGGGGCCACGCGAGAATACAGCTTATACCCATGAGGTCCCTGGGTGCTCCGAGTCCTTCCCTCGCTATTTATGGAAATATGGGAGAAACCAGGAGGTCTGAACATGGACCTGGCCATGCTCCCAGGGGCCGAGGAAAGCACCCATCTGTCCAGTCTTCCCTCCACCCTACGGTTCCCTCCTACCCGGACTCTTGGGCTGACGCGGCTCATGCACTCAGCAGCGCCATCATTAAACGTTTAGCTTCGCATCACGAGGGCCTCCTCTGACCACTCCTGAACCTGCAGTCAGCACTAGTCTGCAGGACACTCGTGGACAAAGCTGATGGATCACGGCCTCCAACGAGGAACGTGTCAGGCATGGAGTCGT
>NW_016836494.1:0-465 GCF_001698545.2 Rhinopithecus bieti | reverse complement strand
AGAAGATTTAGGATTTCAATTATCAGAACTTTATTGCTAAAATCTTAAGAGATTCCTATTGTGATTATTAGGCATTTCCTTACTCACTAATGTTATAAATTTAAAAGCAAAAAAAAAAAATACTGATTCAAGAGCAAGATGAAGGTATGATACGATGCACTCTTTTTTTTTTTTTTTTTTGAGATGGAGTCTTGCTCTGTTGCCCAGGCTGGAGTGCAGTGGTGCGATCTCAGCTCACTGCAAATTCCACCTCCCGGGTTCATGCCATTCTTTTGCTTCAGCCTCCTGAGTAGCTGGGACTACAGGCACCCATCACCAAACCCGGTTAATTTTTTGTATTTTTAGTAGAGATGAGGTTTCACTGTGTTAGCCAGGATGGTCTTGATCTCCTGACCTCGTGATCCGTCCGCCTTGGCCTCACAAAGTGCTGGGATTACAGGTGTGAGCCACCATGCCCAGCCACAG
>NW_016836493.1:0-1794 GCF_001698545.2 Rhinopithecus bieti | reverse complement strand
ACTTCAATTCCTTCTTCCCAAAATGTAGAGCAGGGGACCCAGTGTGGGGTGCAGGGCCTCTTCAGACTCCTCTCCTCCTGGGCCCCCAGCGGGGAGAAGGGTGGCCTGGAGGAGCAGCGGGAGGAAGAGCAGAGATGGGAGCTGGCCCTGGCCTTAAAGGTGCCACCATCTCTGCATTGCCCTATCTTCCTGGAGGCTTCTTCCTCCAAGATTCCGCCTGAGCCACCCATTGGAGAACACAGACATCCCTCCCCGCATTCTGTGCCGAGAAATGGAGGCCCCAAATTTGCCTCTCACGCTCATGTTGGAACCGTGACCAGGACCTGAGCCTCCTGACACCCTTAGAAGACACACAGCCCTCTGCCACGGGTGGGAAGGGGTTAGGGCATGGCTGAGGTTTCATCAGCAACTGGGCACTGGGGGAGCCAGCACCCCAAGGCTGCACATAGGCCCGGTCTTCTGCTCTGAGGGGCCTGGGCCCCAAACAGTGCCACGCCACCACCCACACTTCCACACCCGCCAGCCCAGCTGCAGCAGCTTGGCCAAGATAACGGGCGCTCCTGCTCAAACCAGATTTCCCAGCTTTTGTGGAGTTCATCACCAGCCTCGCTAGCAGTGACTTCCCACCTCTACGCAAAGGAAACTGCCAACGAGGTTACCATCCATTTTTTTTTCCTAGAGTGAGGCCTGGCTGGAAAAGGAACAGGCTACCCCAGTGGCCTGTGAACGACCATGTGAGGGTCACCAGGCCCCCTTGGCTGCAAGGCTCGAGCCCAGCCCTGGCCGACTACATCATGCACTGGCCCTAGCTGGGGTGACGAGGCCAAGGCACCACCAGCTTTGACCTGGTGCCTCTGGGCTGGGCAACTGTCCCCCGTGCACTCAGCAAGGCACATACTAATTTAACCCAATCTGTCAGCCCAGGTACCTGGAGCTGAACTGGCCTGCCCACTTTTGCCCCACCCCAGCCCCCTCTCAACATGAACCTTGAGAGTCCGTGGTGCATTCTTCGAGAGTGGGCGCGCTCCAGGTGCTTCACCCACATCGGCCCACTGTCAGAGGGAGGGCCTGTTAGGATCTCCATCTCCCAGAGGAGGAAACTGAGGCAGAGACAGGGTGGGTACCCCACCTGAGGACACACAGAGAATAAGCTAGGACAGAGCCTAGTGGCAGGTCCGGGCTCCTCCACTCAGTGACAGGCATGCAGAGAAGCCGGGGCACCTTGAGCTGCCATCCCTGGGCCACTTACCCACCTGCTTGCAGCCCAGGCCAAAAACATCACCATAAATAACCATCCACAGCTGCCCTCGGCCTCCTCTAGAAGGCAGGTGCCCCAGAAGCTTCCTCACAAGCTCTTTGACATTTCAGTGACATACGGGTGGCTGAGGAGCCCTGAAGCCAGGAGAAGGTCCGGCAAGGTAAGACAGGGATTTAGCTCAGGCAGTGCCCACCGGCAGGGACAGCACCGCCATGGGCGCCTGCTTGGGAGGAACACCTCAGGTGGTTTCCCCGATGCTCAGTGCTCGAGGCCTCACACCCGTCCTTGCTGGACATAGAGAATTAACTGAGCTTCCAGGGGTCCCTCCGTCAGCCCTGCGGGGTCCTGGTGCCACCAAACACTTAAGGATGTGGAGGTGACAAAGTCAATTACAGAGCTGAATGCCTGTGCACACCAGTGACGTGACGCGGGACTCACAGCTGACAGAGCTGAGTTCCTGCACACACCAGTGACGTGACACGGGACTTAGTGCTGAGTGCCTGTGCACACTAGTGACGTGACATGGGACTCAGAGC
>NW_016836492.1:0-967 GCF_001698545.2 Rhinopithecus bieti | reverse complement strand
AAACTTAACACTGATTATTTAGGAGGCAAGAATGGCAATGTGGGGCATATTCACAGATCGGGTGGTCTTCAGTATGTTCCAAGAACAAAGATAAAAAGTTGAGAGTTTTTATTTTAAAATTCATGTAGAACCAAAAAGAGCCCACATAGCCCACAGGCAATTCTAAGCAGAAAGAACAAAGCTGGAGGCATCACACTACCTGACTTCAAACTGTATTACAGGGCTACAGTAATCAAAACAGCATAGTACTGGAACAAAAAGAGGCACACAGACCAATGGAACAGAATAGAGAACCCAGAAATAAGGCCGTATACCTAAGAGTATCTGATCTTTGACAAACCTGACAAAAACAAGCATTGGGAAAAGATTCTCTATTCAATAAATGATGCTGGGATAAATGGCTAGCCATATGCAGAAGATTGAAACTGGACCCCTTCCTCTCTCCACATACAAAAATTAACTCAAGATGGATTAAAGCAGAGGTCCCCAATCCCTGTGCAATGGACTGGTATCAGTCTGTGTCTTGTTAGGAACCAGGCCGCACAGCAGGAGGTGAGTGGCTGGTGAGCAAGCATTACCACCTGAGCTCCACCTCCTGTCAGATCAGCGGCGGCATTAGATTCTCATAAGGGTGCGAACACTGTTGTGAACTGCACGTGTGAGGGATCTAGGTTGTGCACTCCTTTTGAGAATCTAACTAATACCTGATGATCTGAAGTGGAACAGTTTCATCCCGAAACCATCCCACTGCCTACTGCTTTCTGTGGGAACATTGGCTTCCACAGAATGAGTCCCTGGTGCCAAAAAGATGTGGACTGCTGGATTAAAGATTTAAATGTAAAACCCAAAACTGTAAAAACCCTGGAAGACAACCTAGGCAATACCATCCTGGACATAGAAACGGACAAAGATTTCATAACGAAGACACCAAAAGCAATTGCAACAAAAGCAAAATTTGACAGATGGA
>NW_016836491.1:0-459 GCF_001698545.2 Rhinopithecus bieti | reverse complement strand
ATTGAGAGTTTTAGCATGAAGTGCTGTTGAATTTTGTTGACGGTCTTTTCTGCAAATCTATTGAGATAATCATGTGGTTTGTGTCGTTGGTTCTGTTGATGTGATGGATTATGTTTATTGATTTGCATATGTTGAACCAGCCTTGCATCCCAAGGATGAAGCCCACTTGATCATGGTGGATAAGCTTTTAGATATGCTGCTGGATTCAGTTTGCCAGTATTTTATTGAGGATTTTCACATCGATGTTCATCAGGGATATTGGTCTAAAATTCTTTTTCTGTTGTGTCTCTGCCAGGCTTTGGTATCAGGATGATGCCAGCCTCATAAAATGAGTTAGGGAGAATTCCCTCTTTTCTACTGATTGGAATAGTTTCAGAAGGAATGGTACCAGCTCCTCTTTGTACGTCTTGTAGAATTCTGCTGTGAATCCCTGTGGTCCTGGACTTTTTTTGGTTGGTA
>NW_016836490.1:0-782 GCF_001698545.2 Rhinopithecus bieti | reverse complement strand
TCATAAGCTACATTGCGTTCACAAGTATCCCAATGCAGATTTCCAGAAAACTGTGTTAGCAAACTGAACCCTGAAGAGAAACGTGTAAATCTGTGAGTTGCATTCTCACATCGAAATGCAGTTTCTCAGAAGTCTTCTTTCCAGTTTTCCTCTGAGGATATTTCCTTTTTAGCCATAGCCTCCAATGTGCTCCTCCATATCACTTTGCAGAACACAAGATGACAAAGTCAGCAGACTGTTCCACGCAGGGAAGGGTGGAAGTCTGTGTGATTAACTCACACATCAGAAAGCAATCTCTCAGTAACCTTCTCTCTAGTTATTACCGGTGGATATTTCCTTTTTCACCGTGGAACCCTATGGGCTTCCAAATCTCACTTTGCAGATACCACAAAAAGAGTGTTAGCAAACTGCTTCCAGAGAACTAAGATGTAACTCTGTGAGAGGAATTCACAGATCACAAAAAAGTTTCTCAGAAAGCTTCTTTCACGTTTTGAACTGATGATATATCCTTTAGCAGCACAGGCCTCAAAGCGATCCAAAGAAGTCCTTCTCAGGTTCCTCCAAAACAGTGTTATAAGACTACTGCATGAAACATAAGTGTAACCCTGTGAGATGAATTCACACATCACTAAGAAGTTTCTAACAAAGCTTCTTTCTAATTTTCATCTGAGGATATTCCCTTTGTTACCGCAAGCTTCATTGCATTCGCAAGTATCCCTTTGCAGATTTCCAGAAAACTGTGTTAGCAAACTGAACACTGAAGAGAAACGTGTAACTCTGTG
>NW_016836489.1:0-462 GCF_001698545.2 Rhinopithecus bieti | reverse complement strand
TTTTTTTTAGATAGAGTTTCACTCTTATTGCCTAGGCTGGAGTGTAGTGGTGCAATCTTGGCTCACTGCAGACTCTGCCTCCTGGGTTCGAGCAATTCTCCTGCCTCAGTCTCCCGAGTAGCTGGATTACAGGTGCCCGCCACCATGCCCAGTTAATTTTTTGTATTTTTAGTAAAGACGAGGTTTCACCATGTTGGCCAGGCTTGTCTTGAACTCCTGACCTCAGGTGATACACCCGCCTCGGCCTCCCAAAGTGCTAGTATTACAGGCATGAGCCACCACGCCTGGCTTGCTTAGGTTTCTTTTCTTCTTCTTTGAGATGGAGTCTTGCTCTGTTGCCCAGGCTGGAGTGCAGTGGCCCGATCTCAGCTCACTGTAACCTCCACCTCCCAGGTTCAACAGTTCTCCTACCTCAGCCTCCTGAGTAACTGGGATTACAAGCATGTGCCACCATGCCCAGCT
>NW_016836488.1:0-462 GCF_001698545.2 Rhinopithecus bieti | reverse complement strand
CCACAGAATCATTAGGAAGTGGCTTTGCACTGTGGGTACACCACTGTACACAGGAAATATCAGGGCGCAGTGGCGCACGCCTGTAATCCCAGCACTTTGGGAGGCTGAGGCGGGTGGATCACCTGAGGTCAGGAGTTCAAGACCAGTCTGACAAACATGGTGAAACCCCATCTCTACTAAATACAAAAAATTAGCTGGATGTGGTGGTTCATGCCTGCAATCCCAGCTACTTGTGAGGCTGAGGCAGGAGAATCACTTGAACCCAGGAGGCAGAGGTTGCAGTGAGTCGAGATCATGCCATTGTACTTCAGCCTGGGCAACAAGAGCAAAACTCTGTCTCAAAAAAAAAAAAAAAGTTACTGCCCCACAACCTTTTTACATAGGATGATGGATTCCAGAGCCCACGCTACCTCTAGGGGCTCCTACCCCTGCCACACCACACATATATCTTGACAGGGCCTG
>NW_016836487.1:0-801 GCF_001698545.2 Rhinopithecus bieti | reverse complement strand
AGCTTAAGGAGATTTTGGGCTGAGATGATGGGGTTTACTAAATATGCAATCAGGTCATTTGAAAACACGGACAATTTGACTTCCTCTTTTCCTGATTGAATACCCTTTATTTCTTTCTCTTGCCTGATTGCCCTGGCAAGAATTTTCAACACTATGTTGTATAGGAATTGTGAGAGAGAGCATCCCTGTCTTGTGCCAGTTTTCAAGGGGAATGCTTCTAGTTTTTGCCCACTCAGTATGATATTGGTTGTGGGTTTGACATAAACAGCTCTTATTATTTTGAGATACATTCCATTGATACCGAATTTATTGAGAGTTTTAGCATGAAGGGCTGTTGAATTTTGTCAAAGGCCTTTTCTGCATCTATTGAGATAATCATGTGGTTTTGTCTTTGGTTCTGTTTATATGCTGGATTACATTTATTGATTTGTGTATGTTGAACCAGCCTTCCATCCCAGGGATGAAGCCCACTTGATCATAGTGGATAAGCTTTTTGATGTGTTGCTGGATTCGGTTTGCCAGTATTTTGTTGAGGATTTTTTTTTTTCATCGATTTTCATCAGGGATGTTGGTCTAAAATTCTCTTTTCTTGTTGTGTCTCTGCCAGGCTTTGGTATCAGGATGATGTTGGCCTCATAAAATGAGTTAGGGAGGATTCCTTCTTTTTCTATTGATTGGAATAATTTTGGAAGGAGTGGTACCAGCTGCTCCTTGTACCTCTGGTAGCATTTGGCTCCTTGTACCTCTGGTAGCATCTGGTCCTAGACATTTTTTGGTTGGTAGGCTATTAATTATTGCCTC
>NW_016836486.1:0-3525 GCF_001698545.2 Rhinopithecus bieti | reverse complement strand
TGAATTCCGATGAATTCCACCTTAGATTTCTGCATAGCAGATTTTGCCTAGGGAATGTATGGATTGTCCATTGTGATTGTTCAAGCAAGCACCAGGGCTCTGTCCTCACCCAGTAAAGAGGAAAATTCTTGGGCAAGTCTAAGAATGTAAGAAAAGCATCAACCAAGGAGAAGTGTCTAGTATACTAATTGCATATGCACCCAGACTGGTCATTCTGTTTAATCTGTACTCACTTATTGACCCTGAAGTTCTGCACCAAATTCCAGCTTTTATCCCCAAACTGTATTGACCTCATTGTGGTTTTCCTGCTCTTGTTTGGACATCCAGATCTTACATGAAATGTCAGGTCCCCGGCTACTTTGTTACTGATTGTTTCTTGCCTGTTTGAGCTAATTTCTTAACTCTAGAGTCTACCCTGGCCTTTCTAAAGGTCACTAGAGAGTCAAAAAATTGATAGCACTCGTGAGGACATTATTGCCATATAAACTGGTATGGTGTGAGTAATGACACAGGTGATTCCAGCGTGCAGTAAAGGTTAGGAGCTACTGTTTTATGTTCTTAGTATTCAGCTGAAACTGAATTTCAGAGAGAATGGCCATTGTGAGGGAGAGTGGGTTCATGAAGCCGAGGGAATAAGCAAGTGGGAAAGTGATTTTTACAAAGGGATGATGCTAGTGTGGTAACGAGGAGATGGAATAAAAGAGAGAAGAGCATGTCCTGGAAACTGTGTCCAGAAAAAATGTGCTCAGCACGTTGACAGAAGGAGTGAATCCAACCTAGACCCTTAGATGAAAACCACTGGTACAAGCAGCACATACTAGACACAGTGAACTCATACTTAGTCACACTATATTTCTGGTTAAAGCACCAGTGAGCCCTAGGCTTATATGCAACCCTAGAGGCCACACAGTCTATCTTCCTGTCTCCTCATGGACTCTCTGAGCATCAAGAATTACCACTTAGTTCTAACAACCCACTAGCTGACAAAATCCGATCTCATACTGGTTATCATTTTCTTAGCAATTCTGTGAAGTAGACAGGACAGTTATTATTACTTTTATCTACATTTTACTGATAAGGATAATGAGACCCACAGTGGGAAAGTGACTTGGCCAAGGTCACATAGCAGCCGAATTCCAGGCAGGACTCAAAATGGAGCTTAAATCTTCTCATTCTAAATCCACAGCTCCTTTATTTCACTACTCTGCCTGAATAGATTGAGAATTACCTCAAAATACAGATATCAGTTTACATTATGACATCTGTATTTTGTAGGCTCTTCATGGGTTGCTATCCTTAAGTAGGTGGGGAAGGATATCAAGACCAATGTGTCTGTTTCCTCAACAGTTTCATCGGTGATCAACTGATAAAGGGATATGGTACTATCCTTCTGGATGCCTTTGGAAATTTACAGAGACAGGGTTTTTTATTGTCACAATGATGAGGAGTCACTACTGGCATTTAGTGAATGGGGACCAGGGAGAGTGGTAAAGTCACAGTGCATATTACATTTTCACACAGTAAAACATTCTAACTCCATTCACGATGTTGAGTGCTCAGTGTACATCATGTAGGTAAAAAAATCTGTTTACAATTATCTGACTCAATGATCTAACTCCAGTAGTTTTACATGGCTTTAATAGTTACTGAGGTTTCAGCAATGTGACTCTGAAATAGATCTAGGAAAATTTTATATTTTTGTCAAAAAATTAGGAAGAGTCATTCATCACCTTAGAAAATCACAATACATGTGATTTCACCTTACTTTGCTGGCTGAGTTTATAATCTTGCCCAAGAGTGTGGATTGAAGGAGGTTTGCTGTATAGCCGCCAAAAATCAACTCTCCCTCTTCTTTAACATGATAATTTTAGATGCCTGAGAAACCAAGGGCATAATTATAAGACATTGAACTTCATTCTGAAAAGACAACTAGTTTAATGACATTGTGCTTCATTAATAAAAAGTCTTGATTTTGTCTGAAATGATTGGAGGATGAACTCGCTTTTCACTGGATTATCCAGAAACTCAGGTGACCAGTTTGAATTTGAAATGGAAATGCCTTAATTTAAAAACATTTCACAAAGTCAGCTTGTTTTTCTATCCTTTCTCCAAGAAAAGATGAGAAGTTGCGTCTGGATGAAACATTCTGTCACAGATTCATTTCAGCTTCATGTCAGAGCTTGTGTATTATTTAGAGATAATTTAAGATTCCTATATATGGTAACATATATTGAAACTTTCATTTCACCTACTGCACTCTCTCCCTGCACTTTCCAATTCCAGTCTTTGTTTTGGAATGAAACTATTAAACTGTGATATGAAGTTAAACACACTTGACAGGGAAAGGTGTGTGAGTCAGCAGTTTGTAGCTGCCAAGAAAGGAATGAGAGGGCTTTCAAATTCGTGTTATTGATGTGAATTATTTTGAAGAATGTGTGGTTGGCAGTTTCAGTAAACTTTGGCAGGGATCAGCAATTTACTGATGATGAAAATAAACTAACAAACAACACTACGTTTTCTAACCAGGC
Organism: Rhinopithecus bieti; assembly: GCF_001698545.2. Taxonomy (NCBI): domain Eukaryota; kingdom Metazoa; phylum Chordata; class Mammalia; order Primates; family Cercopithecidae; genus Rhinopithecus; species Rhinopithecus bieti. The sequence continues at coordinate 997 of NW_016836486.1, read as the reverse complement.
AGCAAAACTGATCATTTGATAATCAAAAGTAAAGCAGAGAGAGCTATAGGTGATCATTTCAGAGTGACCCATAGTGGGGCCCCTGAAGTCAGCTCATTATCTTAAATGGGCAGATATCATCTTCACAGTGAATGACAAGTCTGCCAAATATGACATCTGGGCTACAATTTTCTTAGAATCTTTAGTTCCTTATTGACAACTGCTTTGGAATATTTTCTAATCATTATGTTTTCAATAATTGTGGGAAGACCCAAAGATAATTCTGGAAAATCTTATCCATGTCAATTGCATTAAAATCTTCTGGGAAGATTTAAAGAAAAAACAAAATAAATGAAAAGGCGATTCCAAGGTCTAAGTCCCAGCACTCAGGATTTAGTAGCTCTGATGCAAGGCTTGAGAATATTTATATTAAAAATACTCCGTGATAATGTCTAAGGAGCCAACAGATGTGGTATCTACTGGTTTGATCACTTGTCTATTAAATAACAGAATAAAAAGAACAATGTAGAATTTCTCTGGGTTCATTTCAATAATTTGTAGTAAATTCTAATTATCCTCAATAATTTTACATAATTTATAAGAATATACAACATTTAATATTGAGGATGTTAAAAATAAAGGTAGTTTACTTACTGTGCAGAAGGACACAAAGAAAGAGATGGAAAGAGTGTTTATAGCACATGCTTTCTGGCCCAGGGTGGGATAATGTATGAACTGCTGGGAACACTTTCTCAAGGCCTAGATGTACCTTAACAGTAGCACAATGTTAATAGCTATTCCTGGACTGTGGCTTAGCTCTTAATGGACACAATATTTCAGTCATAGGGAGAGCTAATGAAGGAAGACTTGGTTTTAGAGCATCAAAGGAGATGGATGCAGCGCCACTGCCTAGATAGTTTCAGACTCAGATGGAATATGGAGCCACCAATCCTTCAGCTTACCAGACCAGGAAGAACCATTTTTTCAGTAGTTCCTGACAGAGCAGGAGCATCACCAT
>NW_016836485.1:0-464 GCF_001698545.2 Rhinopithecus bieti | reverse complement strand
CCCCGCCCCGTTCCCTCCGCCCCGCACAGACCCCTGAGGCATGCGCAGTGCGCCTGGCCTGCGGGGCTGGATGTTTGAGAACTGCGCTTGGATCTCAGTGGCCGGTGTCTGAAGTCGTCAGTTTACTGCTTGTAACGAACATAGTGATCACTGGGAACCTGAAAGTAGAGACTCCTTTCCGCCGTCCCTCTGTCCCTTGGGCTGCTGCTAATCCGACCGCTGGCCTCCAGGACCCCAGGCTGGCTGAACGCCCTCACCCATCTCGCCGCCCCAGGGCCCGCTATGCGCCCGGCATAATGGGAAAAAAATCACCACGGAAAGGTCCAACCCTTCACCACGCAGACGGGAAGCTTGGCCGCACGTGTGACGACCCTTACGCCCCTTGGGGTTTCACCCCCGCTTCGCTGGCTCCAAAAGCCTGGGTCGGGGCCTCCTTGTCCTGTGGGGGCCTCTCCGCCGCAAAC
>NW_016836484.1:0-1790 GCF_001698545.2 Rhinopithecus bieti | reverse complement strand
GAGATGGAATCTCCCTCAGTCGCCCTGGCTGGAGTGCAATGGCACGATCTCAGCTGGCTGCAACCTCTGTCTCCCGAGTTCAAGCCATTCTCCTGCCTCAGCCTCCCCAGTAGCTGGGATTACAGGCGTGTGCTCGACTAATTTTTTGTATTTTTAGTAGAGATGGGGTTTCGCCATGTTGGCCAGGCTGGTCTCGAACCCCTGATCTCAGGTGATCCACCTGCCTTGACCTCCCAAAGTGCTGAGATTAAAGGCATGAGCCAGCATGCCCGGCCCTAAATTAGTTTTCTAAAGAATATATTCAGGACAGTCATGTAGCTCATGCCTATAATCCCTACATTTTGGGAAGCTGATGTGGGCAGATTCCTTGAACTCAGTATTTCAAGACCAGCCTGGACAACAAAGTGAGACCCCATGCCTATAAAAAATTTTAAAATTAAGCCTGGCACAGTGGCTCATGCCTGTAACCCCAGTACTTTGGGAGTCTGAGGTGGGTGAATCACCTGAGGTGGGGAGTTCAAGACCAACCTGACCAACACGGAGAAACCCCATCTCTACTAAAAGTACAAAATTAGCCGGGTGTGGTGACGCAGGCCTGTAATCCCAGCTACTCAGGAGGCTGAGTTAGGATAATCATTTGAACCCAGGAGGCTGAGGTTGTGGTGAGCCAAGATAATGCCATTGCACTCCAGCCTGGGCAACAGAGTGAGGCTCCATCTGAAAAAAAAATATTAAGAATTAGCTGGGAATGGTGGCAAGCACCAGTAGTCCCAGTTCCTCCAAGGGCTGAGATGAGAGGATCATACTGAGCCTGGCAGATCGAGGATGCAGTGAGCTGTGAGCATGCCACAGTACTCTAGCCTGGGTAATAGAGTAACAACTCAGTCTCAACAAAAAAATAAATTATTATATGAAACATCAGGGACCATTATACATTTTTTTTCTTTGAGACAGGGTCTCACTCTGTTGCCCAGACTGGAGTGCAATGGCACGATCTTGGCTCACCACAACCACGTTGGCCTCCCATGCTCAAGTGATTCTCCTGCCTCAGCCTCCAGGGTACCTGGGATTATGGGCATGTGCCACTACCCACTGGCTAGTTTTGTATTTTTAGTAGAAATGGGGTTTCACCATGTTGGCAAGGCTGTACTTGAACTCCTGACCTCAAATTATCTACCTGCCTCATACTCCCAAAGTGCTAGGATTACAGGTGTGAGCCACCATGCCTGTGCTATTATACCTTTTATGGCACAGCTTAGGCACCATATTCAAGGAAATTTGTTCCGTCAAGTAGAGTATTAATTATATATGAGACATAGGATAATTAGTAATAAATGTGTCTTAAAACAATCTTCTCACCTAAAAATTAGAAAAATTTTCCCACTGAAGAGTATATTACTCTTTCTATTCTAAAGAAAAAACAATGTTAAATGTATAGATTTCAGCGATACAATGTCACCAAACAAAAAATGTATTCTTAACTCTAAGAGATAATACATAAATTTCAATCACACCATCTTCTTCATCTTCAGCTTCCTCTGCTTCCATAGGGTCCTATTCATCTTGATTGCTGTCTTCTTCAGTTTCATCGTCATGGTTAGAATCATCTTTTATCTTCTTTCTGTAATTTAAAATGCCTTTATTTATTTACTTATTTTTAGAAGATGGGGTTTTGCCATATTGCCCAGGCTGGTCTCCAGCTCCTGGGTTCAAGCGATCCGCTGGCCTGTGCCTTCTGAAGGGCTAGGGCCACTGCAGCCAGTGGTTATAATAATATTATTATAATATTA
>NW_016836483.1:0-462 GCF_001698545.2 Rhinopithecus bieti | reverse complement strand
CAAGAGAAATGAATTAGGAAGAAAGTGGGATATAGAGAGAAAAAATTATGATCATTTGACTCCTTGAAGGAATCAAAAAAAGTGTCATAAAGCTTTTTGATTTTTACGAAGTCTGGAAACTTACTCAGGGAAAAGATGAAAACCTAGCGTTATTACAAGGGTGGATAATTTAGACTTTGAGGGAATACACTAACACTGACCCTGACTCCAAGAAGGGACAGGCATTGCTAGGAGTTTATTTTATAGCCCAGTCTGCTTCTGATATCTGTAGGAAGCCGCCAAAAGCAGCCTTAGCCTTCCAGACTCCCGTGGATCAGATTTTAGACTTGGATTCTGCAGTTTTCCATCACAGGAATAGGGCAGAGAAAACATAAAATAAATCAAATCTCCCAAGTGGCCCAGCTTCTAGCTGCAGCCTTGTGCTCTCCACCATTTCAGAGGCAGCCCCTTAACCCCTGGCCC
>NW_016836482.1:0-2751 GCF_001698545.2 Rhinopithecus bieti | reverse complement strand
AAGAATTATATGTTACATTTTACATTCTGCATTCGGTGGTTGCTTCTTTTAATTTAATATTTTCTCTGACCTCTACGTTTTCTTCAAACTGAAAGTTAAGTCTAAAAGCTGAGGAAATTTAGGTAAAATTGACATAATTTTATAGGTGACGTTTGGATTACATGCCTCACTTCACAAGGCAAATAATGGTAGTTTGTTGCATAATTAGCGAAGCTAATTTCATCACTTGGTGATCATCGCAGGATGCCAGTCAGATCTCTCCATTATAAGGGAGGGACTTCCCTATGCAAATAGTAAATAATCCACAGGGTGACATTTTGATATATGCCAATATCCTGTTCCCCATTATGGTTTTGAATAGTAATATTTTTAAATCCATGGATGATCCTTGCCTGAATCAATTACTTCTTTGGTGGTTTAAAAAGATCTCTTATTCCGGCCGGGCGCGGTGGCTCAAGCCTGTAATCCCAGCACTTTGGGAGGCCGAGACGGGCGGATCACGAGGTCAGGAGATCGAGACCATCCTGGCTAACATGGTGAAACCCCGTCTCTACTAAAAATACAAAAAAACTAGCCGGGCGAGGTGGCGGGCGCCTGTAGTCCCAGCTACTCAGGAGGCTGAGGCAGGAGAATGGCGTGAACCCGGGAGGCGGAGCTTGCAGTGAGCGGAGATTGAGCCACTGCACTCCAGTCTGGGCGACAGAGCGAGACTCCGCCTCAAAAAAAAAAAAAAAAAAAAATCTCTTATTCCTTCTGCATTGATTAGCTAAAATTCCTCTGTAAAAAAGAGCTTTTCCTCAGTCCCTGAGGATAGAGTTAGAAAAATGTAACAATTTTTTAGAGTAAGCATTTGATGTGACAGCAAATGTATGTTTCCCTTCCTCTTTCTATATGGTATGGGTTTTTATTTATTCAAGGTTTTGCAATCACTTACTGTTGTGGAGCCCATGTTAACCCATGTCACTCACACCTTACCTCCCCCTGCCTTACACCTTATAGAAAAATTAACTCCAGATGGATTAAAGACTGAAACGTAAGTTAGGGTTAGGATTAGTGTTAGAGTTAGGGTTAGGGTTAAGGTTGGTGGAGCCCATGTTAACCCAAATGTAGCTCTTGTGCCCTTTTGACATGTGCCCACTAGTCTTTGAGCATTCCTGGCTTTCTGTAGCAAGACGTCTCAGGCTTGCCTTTGGCCTTCTGTACCTCAGACCTGGAATCAACTATTTCTCCAAGAAGCCATAGATATGTTGTGGGTGGCAGGTGATGGCATATAGAAATCACAATCTAAATTCTAAGGTACTTGTTGTAAATAGGTGTTATGACTCCTAATATCCATAAGGGAAGAACTAGGAAATATATTGGAAAATGTGTTAGTTTATATTGGTATTTCCAATAACATTTAATGTTACAGAGTTTTTACTTAATTCCTTGGATTTTAGTTTTACATTTATTGATTTGCATATGTTGAACCAGCCTTGCATCCCAGGGATGAAGCAGACTTGACCATGGTAGATAAGCTTTTGGATGTGCTGCTGGATTCGGTTTGCCAGTATTTTATTGAGGGTTTCTGCATTGATGTTTGTCATGGATATTGGCCAGAAATTTTCTTTTTTGTTGTATCTCTGCCAAGTTTCAGTATCAGGATGATGCTGGCCTCATAAAAAGAGTCAGGGAGGAGTCCCTCTTTTTCTATTATTTGGAATAGTTTCAGAAGGAATGATACCAGCTCCTCTTTGTACCTCTGATAGAATTTGGCTGTGAATCCATCTGGTCCTAGGCAATTTTTGGTTGGTTTACTGTTAATTACTGCCTCAATTTCAGTCCTTGTTATTGGTCTAATCAGGGATTTGACTTCTTCCCGGTTTAGTCTTGGGAGACTGTATGTGTCCAGGAATTTATCCATTTCTTCTAGATTTTCTAGTTTATTTGTGTAGAAGTGTTTATAGTATTATCTGATGGTAGCTGGTATTTGTGTGGGATCAGTGGTGATATCCCCTTTATCGTTATTTATTGTGTCTATTTGATTCTCTTCTCTTTTCTTCTTTATTAGTCTGGCTAGTAGTGGTCTATCTATTTTGTTAATCTTTCAAAAAATCAGCTCCTGAATTCATCGATTTTTTCAAAGGGTTTTCCATGTTTCTATCTCCTTCAGTCCTGCTCTGATCTTAGTTATTTCTTGTCTTCTGCTAGCTTTTGAATTTGTTTGATCATGCTTCTCTAGTTCTTTTAATTGTAACGTTAGGGTGTTGATTTTAGATCTTTCACGCTTTATCCTGTGGGCATTTAGTGCTATAAATTTCCCTCTAAACACTGCTTTAGCTGTGTCCCAGAGATTCTTGTACATTGTGTCTTTGTTCTAATTGGTTTCAAAGAACTTATTTATTTCTGCCTTAATTTCGTTATTTATCCAGTAGTTATTCAGAAGCAGGTTGTTCAGTTTCCATGTCCTTGTGTGGTTTTGAGTTTCTTAATCCTGAGTTCTAATTTGATTGCACTGTGGTCCGAGAGACTGTTTGTTGTGATTTCCGTTCTTTTGCATTTGCTGAGGAGTGTTTTACTTCCCATTAGGTGGTCAATTTTAGAATAAGTGCAATGTGTTGCCAAGAAAATTTATATTCTGTTGAGTTGGGGTGTAGAGTTCTATAGATGTCTATTACGTCTGCTTGGTCCAGAGCTGAGTTCAAGTCCTGAATATCTTTGTTAGTTTTCTGGCTCATTGATCTGTCTAATATTGACAGTGGGGTGTTAAAG
>NW_016836481.1:0-1838 GCF_001698545.2 Rhinopithecus bieti | reverse complement strand
TGATCGCACCACTACACTCCAGCCTGGGAGAAAGTGAGACCCTGTCTCCAAAAAAAAAAAAAAGAAAAAAAAAAATGTTAGAGCATCATCCATATTAAAGACAGGTATTGTCTTTTTGAAAATTTAATTACAGTTATATAATGGACATGTAAAATGTCCAGTTTGAAAGTTTGAAAATATATAACTCTACGTATTCTTACCTTAAAATTCTGATTCCTACCTAAGATATCGCATACTATTTACATAAGTATCACAATGCCTGGACAACAACTAAAACTGTGTACGAGGGAGAAAAATGAGCATGTATGCCTATTAATTAAGGTATATTTCCCCTTATTACATAAAAAAGTCATCACGGCAAACCCCTGTGACTGTATCTAAAGCAAGCCTACAGTTTTACCTCTGTGTATTATAAAATGCAAGGCTAAAATTCAAATACTAAACATTTCCTGAAGCCAAGGGTAGTTTACTTAAAATAAATGCCTAGGGTCTCTATCGAAAATATAAAAAGTTAGCTACTTCATAGCCATTCCAATCTAAGTTCAGCTTTTTCTTTTTTAATTGACACATAATTGTGTACTGTACATATGTATGGAGTATACATAGTGATGTTATAATACATGTAATGTATGTGATCAGCGTAATTAGCATATCCGCCATCTCAAACATTTATCTTTCTTTGTGTTGGTAACATTCAACACCCTTCCTCCAATTATCTGGAACTATCTATTCTTTTTTTTTTTTTTTTTTTTTTTTTTGAGACAAAGGCTTGCTCTGTTGCCCAGGCTGGAGTGCAGTGGTGTGATCTCAGCTCACTGCAACATCTGCTTCCCAGGTTCAAGCTATTCTCCTGCCTCGGCCTCCCTGGTAGCTGGGGTTATAGGCACCCACCACTATGCCCAGCTAATTTTTGTATTTTTAGTAGAGACAGGGTTTCACCACGTTGGCCAGGCTGGTCTCAAACTCCTGACCTCAGGGGATCCACCCAACTCAGCCTCCCAAAGTGCTAAGATTACAGGCATGAGCCACCGGGCCCAGCCTGAAACTATATATTCTTGTTAACTATGGTCATCCTATGTTATAGAACACTAGAACTTATTCCTATCCAGCTATAATTTTGTATCCTTTAACAAATTTCTCCCTATCTCTCTCCTTCCCCACCCTTCTCACCCTCTAGGAGCCTCTGTCTACTTTCAACTTCCATGAGATCCACTCTTTTTTGCCTTCCACATAAGAGAACATGTGCTGTGTAACTTTCTGTCCCTGGCTTATTTCATAATATCTTCCAGTTCCATCCACGTTGCTGAGAATAACAGGACTTCATCCTGTGTTATGGCTGAATAGTACTCCACTGTGTATCAAGACCACATTTTCTCTATCCATCATCTGCTGTTGGACATCAAGGCTGGTTCCATATCTTGGCTATGGTGAACAGTGCTGCAGGAAACACAGAGGTGCAGATGCCCCTCCGACACTGATTTCCTTTTCTTTGGGTATCTACACTGTAGTAGGACTGCTGGATCACACTGTAATTTCATTTGCAGTTTTCTGAGGAATCTCCATACTGTTTGCCATAGTGGGTGCCCTAGCTTACTCTTACTCTTTTCTTTTTTCTCTTTGAGACAGAGTCTCACTGTTGCCCAGGCTGGAGTACAGTGGTGCAATCTCGGCTTGCTTACTGTAGCATCCACCTCCCGGGTTCCAGTGGTTCTCATGCCTTGGCCTCCCGAGTAGCTGGGATTACGGGCGCCCGCCTCTGCACCGGGCAAATTTTTGTATTTTTTAGTAGAGATGGGGTTTCACCACCTTGGCCAGGCTGGTCTTGAACTCCTAGCCTC
>NW_016836480.1:0-461 GCF_001698545.2 Rhinopithecus bieti | reverse complement strand
GAGGTCACGGGGTGTTGTCCCAAGTGCTTATCCTGATCTGGCAGAGGCTCTGTTCCCAAATAATAATTCCACAGTTTCAGAGCCTAGATCTGAGGGATAGTCTTTTAACTTTGTTGCATAAAAGTAAACAAAGTATGTCTTGAGAGTCTAAAAATCCATTTAGTAGTCATGGCTGTAAACTCATACATGGGGCTTTGGGATGGAGTGAAAACCACCGTCACCTGGCATGGACGCTGCCTGGTATTTTAGCGTGGTGGCCTGCTCGTGCCTTGAGCTCCATCTGCAGTGTGAGCAACAGCTGTGTATTTGAGAAATGTGGGCAGGTCAGCTTGCTCCTCCAGGGGCCTGCGGGCATCCGGGTGAGGGGCCTGGGATGAGGCCACGTCAGTGGGAAGGAGCTTGGTTGTGTCAGCAGATATGTCTGCCTCTACAGGCCCACAAGCCAGCCAGAACCCAGTTTT
>NW_016836479.1:0-461 GCF_001698545.2 Rhinopithecus bieti | reverse complement strand
GGCCACGGCCCCTGTCTGTCGTTCCTTTGGTCGGAGACTTGACGAGGAGCTCAGCCTGGCTTTTCTCAGGGGAGACAGTGAAGCCAAGACGGATACCGTGTCAGACATTTTGGTAGCTGAGCCATCAGTGAGGGCAGGGTCCAAGCGTGGCCTCTTATTGGTTGTGTGGACCGCCATTGGCCTGCTTGCAACCTGAAAGAAAGGAGACCACACACGTTAGAAGTTCCCCAGCATGGAGCCAACATGGAAATCAACCACATCCAAAGACAAGGTGCACACAGCAGGAAATTCTTAATACGGTATTGACAGGCGGTCCTTGGAAGTAGGGACAGATCCTCAACGTGAGTGCTGATCAGGACAAGACCCATGAAAAATGCACTCTCGCACTCTGATCTAAGAATACCATTTTTCTAAGGACTGTGTCTTGGGCATTAACTGGATCAAAGCGCCTCCACTCAGCC
>NW_016836478.1:0-776 GCF_001698545.2 Rhinopithecus bieti | reverse complement strand
CGGACAGACTGCCTGCTCAAGTGGGTCCCTGACCCCTGAGTAGCCTAACTGGGAGACATCCCCACTAGGTGCAGACTGACACCTCACATGGCTGGGTAAACCCCTGAGACAAAGCTTCCAGAGCAAGAATCAGACAGCAACACTCGCTGTGCAGCAATATTCTCTCTTCTGCAGCCTCTGCTGCTGATACCCAGGCAAATAGGAGTGGACCTCGAGCAAACTCCAACAGACCTGCAGCTGAGGGTCCTGACTGTTAGAAGGAAAATTAACAAACAGAAAGGACACCCACACCAAAATCCCATCAGTATGTCACCATCATCAAAGACTAAAGGCAGAGAAAAACACAAAGATGGGAAAAAGCAGTGCAGAAAAGCTGGAAATTCAAAAAATAAGAGCGCATCTCTCCTTCCAAAGGAAGGCAGCTCATTGCCAGCAACAGAACAAAGCTGGATGGAGAATGACTTTGACGAGTTGAGAGAAGGAGGCTTCAGTCGATCAAACTTCTCACAGCTACAGGAGGAAATACATAACCAGTGCGAAGAAACTGAAAACCTTGAAAAAAGATGTGACAAATGGCTAACTAGAATAAACAATGTAGAGAAGTCCTTAAAAGAACTGATAGAGATGAAAACCATAACAGGAGAACTACGTGACAAATGAACAAGCTTCAGTAATTGACTCGATCAACTGGAAGAAAGAGTATCAGCAATGGAAGATCAAATGTATGCAATGAAGTGAGAAGAGAAGTGTAGAGAAAAAAGAGAAAAAAGAAATGA
>NW_016836477.1:0-783 GCF_001698545.2 Rhinopithecus bieti | reverse complement strand
CATGTTTGTGTGCTGCACCCATCAACTCGTCAGCACCCATCATCTTGTCCTGTACATCAGGTGTAACTCCCAATGCAATCCCTCCCCCCTTCCCCCTCCCCACAATAGGCCCCACTGTGTGATGTTCCCCTTCCTGTGACCAAGTGATCTCATTGTTCAATTTCCACCTATTAGTGAGAACATGCGGTGTTTGCTTTTCTGTTCTTGTGATAGTTTGCTGAGAATGATGGTTTCCAGCTGCATCTATGTCCCTACAAAGGACACAAACTCATCCTTTCTTACGGCTGCATAGTATTCCATGGTGTATATATGCCACATTTTCTTAATCCAGTCTATAGTTGATGGACATTTGGGTTGATAAGTAGAAAGTAATTCATGAAGTGTTCTCTCTTCAAATATAAAAACAAAGCAAAAATGTAAGCAACTATATACACACATACATGCTAAGTATATTATACATATGTCTGTGTATTTATATGTGTGTATACACATATGTATGTATATGTGTGCATACATATACATACATGTACACATATACATAAATGTACACATGTACGTACCTATATATACACATATAATAGAAAGTCCCCAGCTTACAATGGTTCCATGTAACACATTTTCAAACTTTCTGATGATGTGGAAGCAACATGCATTCAGTAGAAATCATACTTTCAGTACCCATACAACTGTTGATTTTTCATTTTCAATACAGTATTCAATAAATTACATGAGATATTGAACACTTTACTATAACATGCTTTGTCTTAACATGATTTTGCTCAA
>NW_016836476.1:0-462 GCF_001698545.2 Rhinopithecus bieti | reverse complement strand
AGATCTAAGAAATGTCCACTGGGAAAGAAAAAAAAAAACAGAAACAAAAAAAAGCAATTTTGATAAAAATTGATTATGCAGGGAAAAGAAACCTTTAAAAATGTCGACAACTTTGTATATATTACTAATGTATGTATATTTATATGTAATCACATATTTAATATCTATAAATACCTTTGTGTATGCATATACACATAGTAAATACAACTCTTAGAACACACCTGTTTCAAAATTAACCCTAATTTCCTTCTCAGAACTTCAGTATCATAATTTTTAAGATGAATTCCCCACAAATGCTTTGCTAGGCATTGAAGGGTGATCTTGGTCTTGTTAGCTTGAAGTACTGCGCTTCTGCACTTATCGTTCCCCTTGCTATGAAACAAATTATGAGAAATTTACATTAAATTAAAAGGAACTATCGATATTTTAGGAGAAGGCATTCATGGCCTGGACCTAACCACA
>NW_016836475.1:0-462 GCF_001698545.2 Rhinopithecus bieti | reverse complement strand
TAAGGCTCACATCTTCCTATAAAGTCCCAGGGATTTTACAAGGGAATGCACCTCTCATTCGCATCAAGAACACACACAACTACCATTAAAGAAATGCCTAATTTGCTTACATAATTTTTTAAACACCCAGATTTGAAATACAATAGAGAAGACAACTTTTTGATAGCTCTGCTTTCCAACTGCGAACTGCGGGTGGAGAAAATAACCTACCATGATTTCTAACCAGCCAACAACCTGTCTTCCCTGGCTGCAGTAGGAGCAATCTTTCTGAGCTCAGGATGAAAAAGATCCCAGCTGTTTAGGGGACAGATAGTCATCAGTTCTCAGCGGGCTTCCTGGGTCCCAAATCCCCATGTGATACGTGAGAGTAAAAAGCTGTCAATGACCAAGCATCTGAACGCTTATCCCACCTCGCCATCTGCTTCTCCTCCCATGCAAATTTAAAATTAATAAGCCTGCTAC
>NW_016836474.1:0-1827 GCF_001698545.2 Rhinopithecus bieti | reverse complement strand
ACCTCCTGAGTTCAAGCAATTTTTCTGCCTCAGCCTCCTGAGTAGCTGGGATTACAGGCATGCACCACCATGCCTGGCTAATTTTGTATTTTTAGTAGAGATGGGGTTTCTCCATGTTTGTCAGGCGGTCTCAAACTCTCAACCTCAGGTGATCCACATGCCTCGTCCTCCCAAAGTGCTGACATTACAGGCGTGAGCCACTGGGCCCAGCCTGCTTGTCTATTTAACAGTCTGTCCCACAGTGTATCTCCCCTACTAAACGGTAAGCTGTACATATGTTTGGGGACTCCCAAATGGTTCTCCATGTCCTAGTACAGTGCCTGGGCTAACTAAGGAGACACTACACTGCAATATATATATATATATTTTAAAGAGTAAAATTGAGCCAGGCACGGTGGCTCATGCCTGTAATCCCAGCACTTTTGGAGGCCGAGGCAGGCAGATCACCTGAGGTTGGGAGCTCGAGACCATCCTGACCAACATGGAGAAACCCCATCTCTACTAAAAATACAAAATTAGCCGGGTGTGGTGGCACAGGCCTGTAATCCCAGCTGCTTGGGAGGCTGAGGCAGGAGAATTGCTTGAACCCAGGAGGCGGAGGTTGTGGTGAGCTGGAGATCGCACCATTGCACTCCAGCCTGAGCAACAAGAGCGAAACTCCTTCTCAAAAAAAAGAAAGAAAAAAAAAAGAGTAAAATTGACGGGGCGTGGTGGTTCACACCTCTATCCCAGCACTTTGGGAGGCCGAGGTGGGTGGATCACTTGAAGTCAGGAGTTCGAGACCAGCCTGACCAACATGGTGAAACCCCATCTTCACTAAAAATACAAAATTAGCCAGGTATGGTGTCGCATGCCCGCAATCTCAGCTACTTGGGGGGTTGAGGCAGGAAAATGGCTTAACCCGGAAGGCAGAGGTTGCAGTGAGCTGAGATCGCACCACTGCGCTCCAGCCTGGATAACAGAGTGAGACTCCGTCTCAAAAAAAAAAAAGTTGACTTTTGGCCAGGCACATTTTCTCATGCCTGTAATTCCAGCACCTTGGGAGGCTGAGATGAGCAGATCTCTTGAGTCCAGGAGTTTGAGCACAGCCTGGGCAACATAGCAAGACCCTGCCTCTATAACATTAAAAAAAAAAAAAATTTAGCAGGGCATGATGGTGCGTCCCTGTGGTCCTAGCTGCTCCAGAGGCTGAGGTGGGAGGATCAGTTGAGTTCCAGAGGCCCAGACTTCAGATGAGCTATGATTGCATCACTGCACTCTACCCGGGTGACAGAGTGAGACCCTGTCTCAAAAAATAAAACAGGGTGGGTGCGGTGGCTCACACCTGTAATCCCAGCACTTTGGGAGGCCGAGGCAGGTGTATCACCTGAAGTCAGGAGTTTGAGACCAGCCTGACCAACATGGCAAAACCCTGTCTCTACTAAAAATACAAAAAATTAGTTGGGTGTGGTGGCAGGAGCCTGTAAACCCAGCTACTTGGGAGGCTGAGGCAGTAGAATCACTTGAACCTGGGAGGTGTAGGTTGCAGTGAGCCAAGATCATGCACTCCAGCCTGGGCGACAGAGTAAGACTCTGTCTGAAAACAAAAAACAAAACAAATGAAAAAAAATCCCAAAACCTTCATTTATTTTATTTTTTTAATTTATTTATTTTTTTGAGACAGAGTTTTGCTCTGTCGCCCAGGCTGGAGTGCAGTGGCCTGATCTCTGCTCACTGCAAGCTCTGCCTCCTGGGTTCACACCTTTCTCCTGGCTCAGCCTCTGGAGTAGCCGGGACTACAGGCGCCCGCCACCACATCCGGCTAATTTTTTTGTATTTTAGTAGAGA
>NW_016836473.1:0-672 GCF_001698545.2 Rhinopithecus bieti | reverse complement strand
ATCTTCTCCACTGAGTTCTTTCAGGTTCTCAGGGAAAATCTGGTTGATTAGGAAGATTCCTGGTAATGTGTCTTTCAGAAAAAAACAATTTAATTTACATACATAGCTTAATTTTGTGTACTAAACAATTTTAAAATTTCCATGGATGTATGTGTTTTGGAAATATATTATGGTAGTGTTTCTAAGACGTTTAGGAGTTAATTAGCCAAGCTTTGTGGTGCATGCCTGAAGGCCCAGCTACTAAGGAGGCTGAGGTGGGAGGATCACCTGGTCTCCTTGGGAGGTCAAGGCTGCAGTGGGTTGTGATCTTGCCACTGCACTCCAGGCTGGATGAGAAAAAAAGACCATGTTGAAAAGAAAGAAAGAAAGAAAAGAAAGAAAGAAAGAAAGAAAGAAAGAAAGAAAGAAAGAAAGAAAGAAAGAAAGAAAGAAGAGAAAGAAAGAAAGAAAGAAAGAAAGAAAGAAAGAAAGAAAGAAAGAAGAAAAGGAAAGAAAAGAAAACAATGCCCACCCCGTGGTTTTATATTTTCTTCTTCGGATTTTTGTTTGTTTGCTTTGTTTTGTTTATGCTTTTGATTTTAGGGGCCAGCAGCTTCCCTAAAATGCTAGAAGCCCACAGCAGATTCAGATCTACCAAATATACTTTCATTTTCTTCTACTGTTTTGCTTTGG
>NW_016836472.1:0-1842 GCF_001698545.2 Rhinopithecus bieti | reverse complement strand
TCCTTTATCAGCGTAAGCCTCAATGCGATCCAAAGAAGTCCTTCTCAGGTTCCTCAAAGACAGTGTTAATGGACTGCTGCACGAAACATAAGTGTAACTCTGTGAGATGAATTCACACATCACCAAGAAGTTTCTAAGAAAGCTTCTTTCTAGTTTTCATCTGAGGATATTTACTTTGTCATTGTAAGCTTCATTGCCATAAGAAGTATCCCATTGCAGATTTTCAGAAAACTGTGTTAGCAAACTGATCACTGAAGAGAAACGTGTAACTCTGCGAGTTTCATTCTCACATCGCAATGCAGTTTCTCAGAGGGCTTCTTTCCAGTTTTGATCTGAGGATTTTTCCTTTGACACCATAGGCCTCAAAGAGCTGCCAAATATCACTTTGCAGAATCCACGACAACTGTGTTAGCAAACTGTCCAAGAAGGTTAGGTTGGAACTCTGTGTGATGAAGTCACACATCAGAAAGCAATCTCTCAGAAAGGTTCTCTCTAGTTATTTTCTGAGCATATCTCCTTTTTCACCATGGGCCTCATTGGGCTCCCAAATATCACTTTGCAGATTCCACGAAGAGCGTGTCAGAAAACTGCTTCTTGAGGATTAAGTTGTAACTCTGTGAGATGAATTCACAGATCACAAAGAAGTTTCTCAGAAAGCTTCTTTCACGTTTTCAACTGATGATATTTGCTTTATCAACATAGGCCTCAATGCAATCCAAAGTACCCCTTCTCAGGTTCCTCAAAGACAGTGTTAATGGACTTCTCCATGAAACATAAGTGTAACTCTGTGAGTCGAATTCACACAACACCAAGAAGTTTCTAAGAAAGCTTCTTTCTAGTTTTCATCTGACGATATTCCCTTTGTCAACATAAGCTTCATTGGGCTAAGAAGTTTCCCACTGCAGATTTTAAGAAAACTGTGTTAGCAAACTGATCACTGAAGAGAAACGTGTAACTCTGTGAGTTGCATTCACACATCGCAATGCCGTTTCTCAGATGGCCTCTTTCCAATTTTTTATCTTAGGTTATTTTCTTTTTCACCATATCCCTCAGTAAGCTCCCAAATATCACTTTGCAGATTCCATGACACCAGTGTTAGCAAACTTTTCCAAGAAAGGAAGGGTGAAGTCTGTGTGATGAAGTCACACATCAGAAAGCAATCTCTTAGAAAGCTTCTCTCTAGTTTTCGTCTGAGGATATTTTCTTTTTCACCATGGGCCCCAATGGGCTCCCAAGTATCACTTTGTAGATTCCACGAAAAGAGGGTTAGCACACTGCTTTGTGAAGATAAAGTTGTAATTCGGTGAGATGAATTCACATGTCACAATGAAGTTTCTCATAAAGCTACTTTCTAGTTTTTCTTTGAGGATATTGATTTTTCACCGTCATCTTCGTTGTGCTAAGAGACATAATATTGCAGATTTCAAGAAAAGAGTCTTAGCAACGGATCACTGAAAAGGAAAGTGTAACTCCTTGAGTTTCATCTGCATGTCACAAAGCAGTTTTCCTGAACGCTTCTTTCCAGTTTTCATCTGAGAATACTTCCTTTTTTACTATAGCCCTCAATGAGCTCCCAAATATCACTTTGCAGATTCCACGAGAACTTTTAGGAAACTGCTTCGTGAAGACAAAGTTCTAACTTGGTGAGATAAATTCACATGTCACAAAGAGGTTTCTCAGAAAGCTACTTTCTAGTTTTTCCCTGTGGATATTTCCTTTGTCACAGTCAGCTTCATTGCGCTAAGTGATATCCCAATGCAGATTTCAAGAAAAGAGTCTTAGCTACATTTCAATGAGAAGGAAAGTGTAACTCTGTGAGTTGCATCCACATGTCACAAGGCA
>NW_016836471.1:0-2179 GCF_001698545.2 Rhinopithecus bieti | reverse complement strand
CTTCCCCCCCAGTCCCTGATGCCCACAGGATCATGACCCCGCCAGGGCCAGGGGTTCTGGAATTCACCTCTGTACCCCTAAAGCCCAGGCCCTGCCTGACGGTGTTGATGCCCTCCAGTCATCTCAGATGGATGAGGCTGGTATGCCGGGTGGACTCTGCCTAGGGAACAGGCAGGGGCATTCCTGGCCTGATGCCCACGGCAAAGGCGTGGTGGAGAGTGGGACCCATGGGGCAGGGCCCAGTCAGCCAGTGGGGAGCCAGGACTCTTCAGGCTCAGCAGCGGGGAGAGGCCAGGCTTTTCTCAGAATGGCTGTGGTTTCAGAAGTGCTGAGGAGAGCCTGTGCTTGCTTCCAGATCTCCATTACAAGCTCATAATGAATCAGACATCACAGAAGAAAGGTGAGAACTGGGCCCTTCAGTGCCTGAGGGGATGCTCCTGCCACCCAGGGAAGTGCCTGCAGACTGTCCTTGCCCACCTGGCTGCACTTGCCCCTGTATGCCAACCCAGTGGGGACAGGTTCTGGGGGACCTGGACAGATGCTGCTACCTCTAGCCGTGGCTGGACGATGTTATGCAGCCAAGCACAGCACGTGCTGCTCTCAGTTAGCCCAGGGCCTGAGATCATCGCAGTGGGGAGGTGGGCACAGGGTGCTTCCCAGACCCTCCCTCCTCCAAGCAGAGCTGAAATGGGAGGGAACCCCTGAGACAGCCCTTGCCCTGCTAGGTCTTTACCTCAGATTGCTGCTGTGGCCAGGCCCAGGATTTCCAGCCCTGTGGCTCTGAGTCCTGACATCCTGTGGGAGGGGCTCTGGACACACTCCATCCAGGGATCCCTTCCTGCCACCTGGGCAGCAACCATGGGGACAAAGGGAGGAAGCAGAGTCCTGTTTCCTCGCCACTTGTCCAAGGCACTTCCCCATCCCGACGGTGGCCCCCACCCAGCCCAGGATTCTGGGTTGTGGTCTCGAGCTCACTCCTGGTTATTTTTGGGGCCGGGGATGACACCAGGACATCTGACTGGTGGATGGAACCGGCCTGGGAACATCACAGCTGGGGCAGTGCCTAGGGCTCTCCCTACCCAGGGAGACACGGAGAATGGGGTGGAGGGAGGGCCCTTCCCTAGCCGCTGTAGCAACTCCAGTGAGCTGTTCTGGGCAAAGTGCGGCCCAGCCAGCAGCCCCAGCCCTGCGGTGCCGGGGACCCTGACAGGACACAGGAAGGGGACACAGGAAGAGGCCATGCTCTCCCTCGGGACCTGCTGTTCCATGTGTCCCAAGCCCTTCTGCTTTCCAGATGGCCCCTCAGGAAACCACCTTTCTGGGGCCTCTGCTTCCTTGGGTGCTTGCTGGGTCGGCGTCCGCGGAGTGTGGGTAGAGCCGGGAGGACACAGCCCTGCCAGGCTGAAGGAGGGCCCCTCACGGACACACAGGCCAGGAGGCAAGCATGGGCGTCTTGCGGGCGGCAGCACCGACACTGCGCTCTCCTGCAGACAGCCTCTCCACGTCAAGCTTCCAGTCTGTCAAGTCCATCTCTAACTCAGGTGAGCAGGCTGGCGTCCATGTGCTCACAGGGGTGAGTGTCCCACGGGGACCCCAGCCTGGGTGGCCACTAGGGGTGCTGACCAGGCCCCCTCTGCTGGGCCAAGCTCAAGGATTTGGGGGTGAAGGGGCAGCGGAAAAGAGCCCTGCAAGTTGAAGCCACCAGGAGGGGCCTAAGGGATGGTGGGCAGGACCGGGGGCCAGACAGGGCAGTAAGGCCTCAGGGCGGGCACCGCAGGCGAGGCAGCAGGCAGGCAGGAGGGGCCTCCCCAGGTGGCCTTCTATGGAGGATGTACCCTGGCTGCCCAGCAGGAGCCCTGCTTGGCCGTATTCCTGCCACAGAAAAAGGCAGAACACAGGAAGGATGGCACTGCCCACAGAGCCCTGGGCTCATGGCACCTTCTGCAAAGTGAGCCGGGAGCAGAGAGCCTCTTTTCCCCACTGTGCCTCCGCTGGAGGCCAGACGTTTTCCTCAGCCCAGCCCTCACCCGCACCATTCCTGTGATGGGCCAGGCGCTAGAGGGGCCTTGTCCTTGCCGAGGAAACCCATGCAGGCTGGGTCCCAAGCCTCTCATGCAGTTTCATTTTACCCAAAATGGGGCCAGCCTCCACTATCTTCGTTGTTCTAGAGTGTTCACAG
>NW_016836470.1:0-4057 GCF_001698545.2 Rhinopithecus bieti | reverse complement strand
AGGAGGGACAGGGATGTCAAATCCCCAACATCCAAGAAGAGAAAGCTTTGTCCCAGAGCCCTCAAGCCTTCAGAAGCAGTTCCTTTTGCCAACCTCTCTACCCCCAGCACCCAGCACACAGCCTTCTCTTGGGGCCCTCCCTGGCTTAGTCTAGTCCCCATGGGTGCATTTTGCATCAGTGCATAAGCAAAAGTCACTTTCAGAGCACTCAGTAGGCTTTGTACAAATGTGTACAGTCTTTGCAGGGCTAGGGGGTGAGGGCCCATTCTAATTTTCCCCTGCTGACATCAACATCACTTTGCTTGCGGGAGGTGGGGAAGGAAGAGAATTCTAGGAGATGGGTTTTGGTTAACTACAACTCTGTTGTTTGATCAAGACCATTTCCGGAGCAGCACAGGGTGTCAAAAGGAAACCCATTTGTGATCAGCAGTGTCAAGGGTTTCGAGCTGCCAGGCTCACTGGCAGTCAGCTTTTGGTGAAACTGCCAGATGCTGAATCCATTAACAGGCAGTTGTGCCAGCTTGTCAAGAGATTCCTTCTGTGGGGCCCACCTGCTGTGTTTACCTCTCCAGAGTTCAGATAAACAGCTCCCTGCTTCCTCACCCTCCAACACACACACGCACACGCACACACGCACACGCACACGCATACACAACACAAGTGAATGATCTAGAATTCATCTTCTGACCTTACCCTGCCTTTCCACAGTTAAGGCCAGGCTCAATGTGGTGGAATTTTTCTGCCCCCACTGTGAGAAAGTCCCCGTCTCAAAGACTTACTAAGTGTGAGACAGCTGGTCACATGGGGGTGAGGGCTTGGAAAAAGAAGAACCTTGTTTTGCAAGCTTTAAATGGGGAAGAGAGTGAGAACAGACAGGTCTAGATGGGTTGGGGCATGGGGATTGGGAGGAGAACCAGATATTTCCTTACTTGGCTCTGGAAAACCCATGACATTCCCATGTGATCCTCAACAAATGATGGAGCCTCTGTGAATCTGAATGTTCTCACCTGTCAAATGAAAACACTGTCATCTTCTAAGAGCTGTTGTAAGTGTTAAATGAGGTAATATATCCAAAGTGCTTAGTTTGGTGCCCAACCCTCAGCCATGCTGAGGTCCTAAGGGATGGCAAAGCTGTAAGATGGAAGGAACCTGGATCCTTCCATCAACCGGTATCCTCGAATCACTGCACAGAAGAAAAGGCAACCAGGAACCTCTGTACTGAACTGTTAAGTGGGCAAGAAACAGACTTCTATTGTATTAAGTACTGAAATTTTGGGGTTCAGTTATATCAGCAGCTAGCACTACCCAACTAATACAGGTAGCAAGAACAGCTTCTTGTTTGGGATTTGCACCCCAGTAGGCCACTCTAGACAAAACAGTTGGATAGTTGAAGGCTCCCACCTATGTGAGGGACCCATTCTGCTCTCCCCCAACCTCCACCCAGGCTCAGGAGAAGGTGCCAGGAGGTTCCTAGTGGGTTGCAATGCAGTGTGGATGCAGAGGAGGGGAGGGAAGCCTCAGCTTTCCTTGACTTCTGCTCAGAGACCCCCAGGAAATATACAAGGCTATTAACTAGAGGGAGCCGCTGATGTAAATCAGCTTGGATAGCCCTATATGTTGTGAGTGGCAGGCACTAACCGTTTGCATGACAAACCTCCTACAAGATGCCAGCTAAACTGCCCTTTTGTGCCAATTAAAGATTCTCCAGAACACAAAGATTACACACCATTCTGCAGCACTGACAACAATAAAACAATTTTAAAGGCTATTCAGATCTTCAGTTCACAGCTGACATTGTCGGGAGGGGGAGATTGTCTGTGGCTTTGTTCTTTGTTGTTGTTGTTGAGTCTAAAGACTTAACCAAGGATTTCTGGGGGAGGATGGGAGATTGGCAGACAGGAGTTTCAAATGCTTCTTAGAGTTTTTAAAGGAGAAAAGGAACAACTGATGTTCTTTTCGTGTATGTGTGTGTGTGTGTGTGTATACACAAGCATGTATCCACACATACACACACAGACAACATTCTTTTCTCACTAGCTCTCATCTGGGGCTCCTCAGAAAGGACTCCCAAGGAATCCTAGTCTCTCCAGGGTTCTGACATCCTGAGATATGGGGTTATGGGTGGCACTAGCGATACTTTTGGTACCAATTAATTGAAACTATAAGAGCAAAGTCCTGGAAGTCTTTCTTCATATGTTTGTTTTAAAGGTAAATTTTCAAAAACAATAAGAGATTTGAAAAAAAAAGTCTTCAGGTTTTCAGAAATGCGAAATGCATGCAGGCCCTCAGATGAAGCAAGGGGGAGGTTTATTTTTGGTGACAGTACAGTACACTACCTATCAGGTCCTGATAAGGAATGACCAGAAGTCCCACAGATGCCACTTGGGCTTTATTCTTTCCTCTCTTGTGTGCACACATGTGTCCTTGGGGCACACCCGGACACTCACCCACGTTCCCACCATCTGCCATCCAAGAACCAAAAGTGAGCATCTGTTACTCAGCAAGACTGTGAGTGTCCCACTCAACTGGGACCTCTGCGAGAACAGGGAGCCCACCTTAGTAGTTTTGGTAAATCCTTCAGATCCTGAGCACAGCAACAAGCTCCTGCCTGGGGTTTCACTCTTAGTCCCCACACCTTACAGTGCCTTGCACACCGCAGATGCTCAATACACAGTTACTGCGTATTTGTTGAACATGTGTTGGCAACACTGGATCAAGCACCTCAGATGTCCACTGATCACCTTAGTATTCAAAAGTAGACAGAGGCCAGGCACAGCGGCTCATGCCTGTAATCCCAGCACTTTGGGAGGCCGAGGCGGGCAGATCACTTGAGGTCAGGCATTTGGAGATCAGCCTGATCAACATGGTGAAACCCCATCTCTACTAAAAATACAAGAAAATTAGCCAGGTGTGGTGGTGCATGCCTGTAATCCCAGCTACACGGGTTGCTGGGGCAGGAGAATCGCTTGAACTCAGGAGGCGGAGGTTGCAGTGAGCTGAGATCGCACCACTGCACTTCAGCCTGGGAGACAGAGCGAGACTGTCTCCAAAACAAAACAAAAAACTACACAAAGTCATATTCCCACATAGAGTAACAGCATGGGGCAGGCACTGGGCAGAAGAAAGGACTTAGGTTTCAGGTAGTGATTCTCAACCAGGGGCAATTTTGCTTCCCAGGGGACCTTGGCAATGTCTGAAGACATTTTTGATTGCCATGACTGGGGGTGGGGGGCTGCTACTGGCATGTAGTGGGTAAAGGCCAGAGATGCTGTGAAACTTCCTACAATGCACAGGACGGTGCCCACGACAAAGAATCATCTGGCCCCCAACGTCAGTAGTGCTGAGGTGAAGGAGCCCTGGCTTGGAGCCTGGTCTGCCTGAGTTGAACAGCTCTGCCACTTACGAGTTCTGTCATTTTGTTGGGGATGTTCAACTTCACAGGGACTCAGCTTCCAGATGGGTACAATGGAAATTGTTATAACTACCTTGCAGAAGGATTAAATGAGATGCTGAATAAATGAGCACGTCTAGACCCAACTGCTGTGAATACCAGTGCACATCTAGAGGCCCCAGGAAACAGTACTGGTGGTCCATTTCTAAGGGGAGAGAGGGAGGAAAAAGCCCTGGATGCTGCAGGTCAGCAAACACCCCCAACTTCGCGTGAGAGTTCCTATATCCCCTCATCTGCCTCCGTCCTGAACTCTGTCCCCTGAAGCAAATTCATTCAAGAAACATCTTCCCCATAAAGAAGAGGAGGGAGAAGGAAAAACAAAACCAAAAAACAGCAAAATCATAAGAAGTCTGGGTCAGCTCCCATCAGCTGGTTGTGATCAAAACCACATTCATATTCAGTCTGCTGGGGCTAAGCGGAAGGCTGCAGACCATCTCAGGAATGTGAGTTCCCAGCCACTGGCCACCTTCCCCTACAAACTTTACAATGAGCAACTTGCAGAGGGCCAGGGAGCAGGCATTCTCCCCTCACCATCACTGGGTACCTGTCCAGACAAGGTGCGTAGTAGCTGGATTCCAGGGGCTCCCAGAACACCCTCTGTTCTCA
>NW_016836469.1:0-803 GCF_001698545.2 Rhinopithecus bieti | reverse complement strand
AATGGACTACTGCATGAAACATATGTGTAACTCTGTGAGATGAATGCACACATCAACAAGAAGTTTCTAACAAGGCTTCTTTTCAGTTTACATCTGAGGAGCTTTCCTTCGTCACCCCAAGCTTCATTACGTTCAGAAGTATCCCACTGCAGATTTCCAGAAAACTGTGTTAGCAAACTGAACACTGAAGACAAACGTGTAACTCTGTGAGTTGCATTCACACATCGAAATGCAGTTTCTCAAAAGGCTTCTTTCCAGTGTTGATCTGAGGATATTTCCTTTTTCACTATAGCCTTCAATGCCCTCCTAAATATCACTTTACAAAACAAAGATAAAAGAGTTTGCAAACTGTTCCAAGAAGGGAAGGGTGGAACTCTGTGTGATGAAGTCACACATCAGAAAGCAATCTCTCAGTAAGCTTCTCTCTAGTTATTATCTGAGGATATTTCCTTTTCACCATGGGCCCCTATGGGCTCCCAAATCTCACTTTGCAGATTCCACGAAAAGAGTGTTAGCAAACTGCTCCCTGAAAACTCAGCTGTAACTCGGTGAGAGGAAGTCACAGATCACAAAGAATTTTCTCAGAAAGCTTCCTTCATGTTTGAACTGATGATATTTCCTTTATCAGTGTAGGCCTCAATGCGATCCAAAGAATTCCTTCTCTGGTTCCTCAGAAACGGTGGTAACGGACTGCTGCAAGTAACGTAAGTGTAACTCTGTGAGATGAATTCACACATCACCAAGAGGTTCCTAATAAAGCTTCTCTATAGTTTTCATCTGAGGATATTTCGTTTGTCACTGCA
>NW_016836468.1:0-240 GCF_001698545.2 Rhinopithecus bieti | reverse complement strand
ATATCTATTATGTCTATATTTTATACCTATATCTATTATATCTATTATGTCTATATTTTATACCTATAAATATTATGTCTATATATTTTATACCTACATCTATTATATCTATTATGTCTATATTTTATACCTATATCTATTATATTTCTTATGTCTACAGTTTATACCTATATCTCTTATATCTATTATGTTTATATTTTATAACCATATCTATTATGTCTATATTTTCTATCTATATTT
>NW_016836467.1:0-385 GCF_001698545.2 Rhinopithecus bieti | reverse complement strand
AATTAATATTCAGGGGGAAGAGTATGATATGACTCCCAAAACAGGCGGAGCGTGGGGGCGTCTGGCGGGCCCTGGATGGCGGGGGGCTGGATACCTCGGCCCCCAGGCGGTCGGGGGCCGCCAGCCGCCAGGGGACGAGGCGTGGCGGCCGCTGGGAGCCCACAGGTACGTGCCCACAGCCTGCGGTATTAGCAGTATTAATATAGTTATTACACATCAATGATCGATTTTAATAATTATCCATGGTACTAATAATAGGATACCATTGTTAATTTTGGAGAATTATTTTAAGTACCTGATTATGCACGCTTAGTATCAATTATTGATATTTATGTCATTGAACAATATTAATAGTCCCTAACACTAACCATTATTTTCTTCCCAG
>NW_016836466.1:0-804 GCF_001698545.2 Rhinopithecus bieti | reverse complement strand
CTTCTTGGAACAGTTTTCTAACACTATTGTCGTGGATTCTGCAGAGTGATATTTGGGAGCTCATTTATGGCTATGGTGAAAAAGGTCATATCCTTAGATTAAAACTGGAAAGAAACCTGCTGAGAAACTGCAATTCGATGTGTGAATGCAACTCACAGAGTTTCACGTTTCTCCTCCGTGTTCAGTATCCTAACACAGTTTTCTGGAAATCTGCAACGGGATGCTTCAGAATGCAATGAAGCTTACGGTGAAAAAGGAAATATCCAGAGATGAAAGTAGAAAGAAGCTTTGTTAGAAACATCTTGGTGATATGTGAATTCATCTCACAGAGTTACACTTATGTTTCATGCAACAGTCCATTGTCATTGTTTTAGAGGAACCTGAGAAGGACTTCTTTGGATCGCATTGAGGCCTACGCTGATAAAGGAAATATCATCAGTTCAAAACGTAAAAGAAGGTTGTGGAGAAACTACTTGGTGATCTGTGAATTCATCTCACAGAGTTAGAGCTTAGTTCTCAGGCAGTAGTTTGCTAACATTTTTTTCCTGGAAACTGCAAAGTGAGATTTCGGAGCCCATAGGAGCCCATGGTGAAAAAGGAAATATCTTCAGATAATAACTAGAGAGAAGCTTACTGAGAGATTGCTTTCTGATGTGTGACTTCATCACACAGAGTTCCACCCTTTCCTTCTTGGAACAGTTTGCTAACACTATTGTCGTGGATCCTGCCGAGTGATATTTGGGTGCTCCTTGAGGGCTATGGTGAAAAAGGAAATATCCTCAGATTAAAACTGGAAAGAAGCCT
>NW_016836465.1:0-782 GCF_001698545.2 Rhinopithecus bieti | reverse complement strand
GGTCTCAGGTCCTGTTCTGTCCACGGTGTGGAAGCAAGAGAAAGTTCCTCAACCCTTAGAGGCCTGAGGAGGGGTCTCCTCCCGTGTTTTTGGCACCATCTG
Source organism: Rhinopithecus bieti (assembly GCF_001698545.2). Lineage (NCBI taxonomy): Eukaryota > Metazoa > Chordata > Mammalia > Primates > Cercopithecidae > Rhinopithecus > Rhinopithecus bieti. The sequence continues at coordinate 680 of NW_016836465.1, read as the reverse complement.
ATTTTTTTTTTAAGACCACCAGAGCGGGCAGAAAAGAACCAGCGAGTAGGCAAGGCTAGGAGCAAAACTGCAAATTTATTTTTTGGTCACCTAGCTTCAGGGAAGAAGGTGTGGAGGGTGAGGTCTGTTGGCCTCTGGCAAAGGGGGCCGAGAGAGTCCCCTGGTGGAGCTCTCGGGCGGAGTTCCTGATGCAGTCCCGACCGGAGTGGGGGCTGAGGAAGTTCGTGTGGTGCGCTCGCCGGGAGTGGCTTTTCTGGGAGTGGGAGGGCAATACGCAGGGCACGGGTGTGTCGGGGGTCGTTCCGTAGGTGCGGCCAGGTAAATCTTGGTCTCTTCGTACTGACGTCACCTGGTGCATGCCCGGTTGGTCTGCACCTTCCCGGGCGCCAGCTGCATTTTCGTGCCTGCGTGAAAAGTTGGTGATGAAGAACACGGAAGTGCGCCATCTTGCCTCCGTTCGTCCAAACAAGAGAATGGTGATGACCTTTAACCACAAGCAGTCTTTAGGCACTTGTTTAACAAAGCACATTCTGTACAGCCCAAAATCCTTTAAACCTTAAGTCACCATAGCACATACCTCTTGCAAGGACAAAGTTGGGGGTAGGGTCACAGATTAACAGCATCTCAAATACAGAACCAAATGAAGTCTCTTAAATCTACTTCTTTCTATATAGACACAG
>NW_016836464.1:0-238 GCF_001698545.2 Rhinopithecus bieti | reverse complement strand
AAATACTTGGAAATTTAAAAACTAATTTTGTTTTTTTGTTGTTGTTGTTGTTGTTGTGGTTGTGGTTGTTTTTGAGACAGCGTCTTGCTCTGTCGCCCAGGCTGGAGTGCAGTGGCGCAATCTCAGCTCACTGCAAGCTCCGCCTCCCGGGTTCATGCCATTCTCCCGCCTCAGTCCCCGGAGTAGCTGGGACTACAGGCACCTGCCACCATGCCTGGCTACTTTTTATGTATTTTTA
>NW_016836463.1:0-935 GCF_001698545.2 Rhinopithecus bieti | reverse complement strand
AAAGAATCTTTCTTAGAAAATTCTTGATGATGTGTGAATTCACCTCAGAGTTAGTCTTATGTTTCATCGAGCAATCCATTAACACTGTCTTTGAGGAACCTGAGAAGGGCTTCTTTGGATCGTACTGAGGCCTACGCTAATAAAGGAAATATCATCAGTTCAAAATGTGAAAGAAGCTTTCTGAGAAACTTCCTTCTGTTCTGTCAATTCATCTAAAATTGTTACAACTTAGACCTACGGAATCAGTTTGCTAACACTGTTTTCGTGGAATGTGCAAAGTGATATTTGGGAGTACATAGTAGGCCATGGTGAATAAGGAAATATCCCCAGATAATAACTAAAGGGAAGCTTTCTGAGAGATTACTTTTTATGTGTGACTTCATCACACAGAGTTCCACCCTTCCCTTCTTGGAACAGTTTGCTAACACTGTTGTCGTGGATTCTGCAAAGTGATATTTGGGAGCCTAAAGGGGCCCTTGGTGAAAAAGGAAATATCTTCACATAATAAGAAGAGAGAAGCTTTCTGAGAGATTGCTTTCTGATGTGTGACTTCATCACACAGAGTTCCACACTTCCCGTCTTGGAACACTTTGCTAACACTGTTGTCTTGGATTCTACAATGTGATATTTAGGAGCCGGAGGGGCCCATGGTGAAAAAGAAAATATCCTCACATAATAACTAGAGAGAAGCTTTCTGAGGGATTGATTTCTGATGTGTGGCTTCATCACACAGAGTTTCACCCTTTCCTTCTTGGAACAGTTTACTAAAACTGTTGTCGTGGATTCTGCAACTTAATATTTGGGAGCTCATTGAGGGCTATGGTGAAAAAGGAAATATCCTCAGATCAAAACTGGAAAGAAGCCTTCTGAGAAACTGCATTGCCATGTGTGAATGCAACTCACAGAGTTACACTTTTCTCTTCATTGATCAGTTT
>NW_016836462.1:0-3670 GCF_001698545.2 Rhinopithecus bieti | reverse complement strand
GCTGCTTCCTCTGTGTACATCTCCTGTTCCCTGGCCCCAGATCTTCTTTTTCCCTGGTTTACTCTCTCATTGTGTTGCAGCACATCTTCCAGTGGCTTCCTGAAAAGGAGTGAATGGAAGCCAAGCTTTCTGACCCTCACACATTTTAGAATGTCATTGTTCTGCCCCAACTCCTGGTTACTAGTTTGGCTGGATGTAATGCTCTAATTTAAATGTAACTTCTCCTCATATTGGGAAATACTGCTCTATTATTTTCTAGCTCACAATGTTGTTGGGAAGAAGTCAGTGTCATGTGGAGTCTTGGCTCTTTACATATAACCTGTCTTTTCTCTCTGGAAGATTTTAGGATTTTCTCTCTACCCTTAGTTTTCTGGAATTTCCCAATGATGTGCCTTGTTGTAGGTCTGTCTTCATTCACTGTGCTAGTCACTTGGTAGACTCTTTTGAACTAGAAAAAGAAAATCATGTCCTTCTATTGTGGGAAGTCACCAGCAGGTTCATGTGAGCTGGGTAATCACATTCTTTTCTTCTAAGGACAGAGGTATCAAGGCCCTGGGAACCTTATAAGTGGATGTGGGGAAAGGGGCCTGAGGTAAATCCAACAAAGCTGCAGCACCCACTGAGCTCATGTCCCAGGGCTAGGCTCTGCCTGAGGACAATAGATATGGGTGAGACCCACTTCCTGACCCAGTCCCATGATTGGGCTCAGGACACACATGGTCCAGGAGGCCCCCAGCCCTGGCTACATTTACATGCACCTACCTGCATGCAGCAATCAGTGAGCCACAGGACAACGTAGGGGAAGGGGCAGCTCCAGAGAGCAGGATAGGAGGGAAGTAAATAATCATGGGGTGGAGAGTGGCCTTGTGGGAAAGGGGAAAAGGCAGGGCCGTGTGTGTGTGTGTGTGTGTGTGTGTGTGTGTGTGTGTGTGTGTTGTGTTGTGTACTGGGTGAAATGTGTAGAATATTTCGTCTGCCCCCTTTTCTGGCCACTGCACCCCTTTTTTCATGAATAGTTTTTCTTCCCATCATGGTCTGAGTGCCTGTCTCCTCCAAATTCATATATTGAAGCTCTAACCTTCTGCCTGGCTGTATTTGCAGATGAGGCCTCTCAGGAAGTCATTAAGATTAAATGAGGTCATAAGGGTGGGGACCTGATTCAGTAGGATTAATGTCCTTATAAGATGAGACACCAGAGAGTGCACTCACTGTCTCTCTGCACAAATACAAAGAAGAGGTCACGTGGGCACACAATATGGCAGCCACCTATGGGCCAAAAGAAGAGGCCTCAGAATGAAATCTACCTTGCTGGCACTTTGATCTTGGATTTCCCAGCCTCCAGAACTGTAACAAACAAATGTTTGTAGTTTAAGCCACCCAGTGTGTGGTATTTTGGCATGGCACTCTGAACTAATAATCTCCCAGCCCTACTTCAACCACATGACACTAGAGGGGGTGGCGGTTTTAGTGTCCCAGCTACCCAGCCAACCCAGACCAGAGCAAGCAGAAACTTTCTTCTGGAATCTTTTTTCTTTTTTTTTTTTAGATGGAGTCTTGCACTGTCACCTAGGCTGAAGTGCAATGGTGCAATCTCGGCTCACCACAACCTCCGCCTCCTGGGTTCAACTGATTCTCCTGCCTCAGCCTCCCGAGTACCTGGGATTACAGGCATCTGCCACCACACCCAGCTATTTTTTTGTATTTTTAGTAAAGACGAGGTTTCAGCATGTTGGCTAGGCTAGTCTGGAACTAGTGACCTCAGGTGATCCACCTGCCTTGGCCTCTCAAAATGCTGGGATTACAGTCATGAGCCACCACACCCAGCCTTTTTAAGCTGATTCTTTAAGGGTGAGGAGAAATTTGTTCCAGGTGAATAAAACCTTGAGATATTATTCCAAGCAGAGACCAGCAGGTGCAAAGACACAGGGATATAAAGATGTTGAAGTTTACCAACCACTGCTAGATTAGAAAAAACAAAAAGGAAACAATCAAAATCAAAAATTAAAATTAAAAATCACCTAAACAATGAAACTAGGAATGGGTTTGGCCAGAGGTCGCATCGCAATTGAGTCAACTATGACCATAGACACTCAGTAATGGATGGAAGTTTTAGAGAAAAACATAACATTCTCAGGTTGTTGGCAGAGTATCTAGAACAATTTAGAAATATGGGCATTGAATTCTGGGAATAATTACACTGTAGTGAAATCATGTCCTTCTCTGTGTATGAAGCATATGTGCTGAAAATCAGACTCTTTTCGAGGAGCTCATGAGCAATCAAGGGAGATGGATGGGCGAGCAACTGATTATCATATGACAAGTGAGGTAACAGAGATATGACTAAGATGCTATCAAAACAAAAAGAAAGGAATTATCTAATATATGGAGTGCTGGGGAAAGATTTCTCAAATGAAGCTGGAAGGTGTGATGGCTCACACTTGTAATACTGGCACTTTGTGGGGTGGAAGTGGGAGGATCCAGGAGGATCTAGGAGTTCAAGACCAGCCTGGTTGACAGAGCAAGGCCCTGCCTGTCTCTATATTTGAAAAAAATAAATAATTATTTTTAGTGAAGTGATATTTGAGCACTCTGGAGTACCATACAAATATAGGACAGACTGTAGGAATGTATACAGCTTAATTTGAGTTAACATTTTTTTGAAGTTTTATATTACAAAAATAGTACATATTCACTGTTGTGAAATTAGAAAGAATTGACAGGCAAGGAGGGTGGTCTACAAAGCACTCCATAGATCCACCATACTGAGACAATGCTTAGTGTTTTGATGGATTTATTGTATACTTTCTATGCATATACATGTAATGTATACATACATGTGCATGGTTAAATAGAAATGGTTCTCCTTGATGTTCTGTTTATCCATGTATTGTTATGAAGTAAATCCCCAAAGAGTACATTTGCTTTGCCCAAGAGAGCCTTTTGCTATATACTGCTGTACATAAAGAAAACTAAAAAAGGGGCTCACTTTTCAGCCTTGTGACCTTGTGGTGATTCAAATACAGGCTTCATCAAAGGCAGATTCAGAAATGAACTTGGTGTGTGTGGGTGGTTATGCTTGGGATTGTTGTTTGTAATAATATGATAGAGATGACTTCAGTGTCCACCAACTGTGCTACCTCCAAATGATGAATACTGTGCAGTTGTAAAGAAGAATGAGAAAGACCTCTGTGCTCATGTAGAAGAACTCAGATACATTGTGTGTGTTTTTTCAAGGGAACAAGGAATGGTATAGTATGTATGGTATGCTACTTTTTGTGTTGAGAGAGAAGAGTAGAATAAGAACATATATTTGTATTTGCAAAGATAAATTCTGAAATGATATATAGGAAACCAATGAAAATTGTTGGCTGTGGAAGGAGAATAAGAGTGAATGAGATTTTGCCACATGCTTTTATAGATAGTTATATTTAAACATTTTCTGAACAATGTATTTGTTCACATGATACTTTTAAAAATAAGTGAATGAAGGAATGAAGTAGGATTATGAGAAAGAAATAAGAAAAAAGGATCTAAGGGGCTGCCCATCTTTTTAGTACCCGGTGAATATTAATACATAACAATAGCAGCAAAAATTCGAAGAGCAGCCCCAGGAGGGTAGGGAGTCAGCCTCTCCTTTGTCTTTTCCTCAATTTCATATACTTAAAAAAAA
>NW_016836461.1:0-937 GCF_001698545.2 Rhinopithecus bieti | reverse complement strand
AAAGGCCTTTTGATTTCTGTCCATCATGTCATTTATGTTCTTCTCTAAACTGGTTATTCTAGTTAACAGCTCCTCTAATCCTTTTTCATGGCTCTTAGCATCTTTGCATTGGGTTGGAACATGCTCCTTTAGTTCAGTGAAATTAGTTATTACCCACTTTCTGAAGCCTACTTCTGTCAGTTCATCCATCTCAGCTTCCAGCCCATTCTGTGCCCTTGCTGGAGAAGTGCTGTGGTCATTTGGAAGAGAAGATGCATTCTGGCTTTTGATATTTTCAGTGTTTTTGCGTTGGTTTTTTCTAAACTTCATGGATTTATCTACCTTTAATCTATGAGGCTGCTGACCTTTGGATAAGGTTTTTGTAGGGTCTTTTTTGTTGATGTTGTTGCTTTCTGTTTGTTTTTTTTTCTTGTAACAGTCAGGAACCTCTTCTTCAGGTCTGCTGCAGTTTGCTGGAGGTCTGCTTCAGACTGTGCCTGAGAATCACCAGTGGAGACTGCAGAACAGCAAATATTGCTGCCTGCTCCTTCCTCTGGAAGCTTCATCCCAGAGGGACACCAACCTGATGCCAGCCTGAAATCTCCTGTATGAGGTATCTGGTGACCCCCGTTGGGAAGTCTCACCTAGTCAGGAGACATGGGATCAGGGAACCACTTAAGAAGGACATCTGACTCCCCCTTAGTGGAGCTAGTGTTCTGTGCTGGGGGAATTCCCCTTATCTGGATCAGCTGGTCTCTTCAGAGACAGCAAGCCAGAAAGATTAAGTCTCCTGAACCTGAGACTTTTGCTGCCCCTCCCCGCAAGTGCTCTGTCCCAGGTACATGAGAGTTCTGTCTGTAAGCCCCTGATGGGAGCTGCTGAATTTCCTACAGGGAGGTCTTGTCTAGTGAGGAGCAATGGATCCAGCTCCCACCTAAGGAAGCGATCTGGCCATGAT
>NW_016836460.1:0-805 GCF_001698545.2 Rhinopithecus bieti | reverse complement strand
TATCAGCTCGTTCAACTTTAGCACCTGTCTCGTCCCCAGTGGCTTTTCCAGAACTCCTGCCTTCACCATGAAGCTCCATGAGCTTTCCCAATTCAAACTTGGGCTTCTTCGGCATTTTTACTTTCCTAACGAAGACATCATGGAGAGGATAACTAGATTGGCAAGCCTTTTCTATGTCTTTTGCAATCGTGTCTGGAATCAATATATTGACCACTTCTTTCAAGTCATTTGTCTGCACCTCTTGGGTCATGATTTCCATCATCTTCTTCCGGATTTGGCGGACCTGTTGGTGCTGAGCATAAGCGGTCTTCTGCATCTGATTGTTGCATTTTTTAGTAAAACCAACACAGAACAGATGAAGCAAGTAACCATCGGTAGTCTTGACATCAACATGAGCTTCAATCATTGTCTGCCACTTTTTGACCATGGAACACATTTTGTCACGGGTAAGATCCATGCCATGGAGGTTAGGCAGTTTTTGCCCTGAACATCTTCAATAATCAGCTTGAATTTTCTGAATGCAACTTCATCATTCTGCAAATCAGCAAGACTCACTTCAAACACATGACCCTTGAGACCATCAGATGCAATTTTGGTTCCTTGGGTCCTGGTGACGAGCGTCTTTCCAATTTTTCTTACATTGAACGTAGCAGGTGCTTTCACATCACACCAATCTTTCTTAGAAAATGGACCAACCACTTTCTTCTTGGCTCCCTTTTTGCCGCCTTTCGTAAGGCGCTTGTTCTTGCCAACTGCCATGGTGCTGGTCAGAGAGCTGAAAGGGGTTTATTCTTTTTTTTTTTTT
>NW_016836459.1:0-782 GCF_001698545.2 Rhinopithecus bieti | reverse complement strand
CCTATATCTCTTATGTCTGTATTTTAACCTATATCTATTATATCTATTATGTCTATATTTTATACCTATATCTATTATATCTATTATGTCCATATTTTATACGTATATCTATTATATCTATTATGTCTATATTTTGTACCTTTATCTATTATATCTATTATGTGTATATTTTATACGTATATCTATTATATCAATTATGTCTATATTTTATACCGATATCTATTATATTTATTCTGTCTACTTTTTATACCTATGTCTATTATATCTGTTATGTCTATATTTTATACCTATATCTATTATATCTATTATATCTATATTTTATACCTATAACTATTTTATCTATTATGTCCATATTTTATACCTTTATCTATTATAACTCTTATGTCTATATTTTATACCTATATCTATTATATCTACAATGTCTATATTTTATCAATATAGTTATTATATCTATTATGTCTATATTTTATATCTATATCTTTTATATCTATTTTGTCTATATTTTATACCTATATCTATTGTATCTATTATGTCTATATCTTATCCATATATCTATTATATCTATTATGTCTATATTTCATACCTATACCTATTATGTCTATGTTTTATACCTATATCTATTATGTCTATATTTTATGCCTATATCTATTATATCTATTATATCTATATTTTATACCTATATCTATTATGTCTATACTTTATACCTATATCTATTATGTCTATATTTTATACCTGTATCGATTATATGTATTATGTGTATTCTTTATACCTATATCTATTAT
>NW_016836458.1:0-2465 GCF_001698545.2 Rhinopithecus bieti | reverse complement strand
CACTGCACTCCAGCCTGGGCAACAGAGCGAGACTCCGTCAAAAAAAAGAAAAAAGAAAGAAGGAAGGAAGGAAGGAAGGAAGGAAGGAAGGAAGGAAGGAAGGAAGGAAGGAAACCAGACTAATTGTTTTATTTTTTGCTATTGAATTTAGGTGCTTAAAATATCAACAAAACAACCCGTTAATAAAACAAAGTCTAATTTATCCTTACTGCAGTGAGAAGAGTAGTACTTTGACAGAGTTGTGGAGGCTCAAAGTGGGGAGCACATAGTGGTATATACTGAGTCTTTGAAACTTGGTTTAAGTGTAGACTCTTTCAATGTGGGTTGGGGGTTGATTAGGATGGGGTAAGGATCATGACACAATCATTTAGGATTGGTAGACACAACAAAGAGAGTATTTTGAGGTCAGCAGTTGTGCAACCACCCAACGAGTTCTTGTCAACTGCTTATGTAGCAGGACGAGCCGCAGACAAAACTCCTCAGACACCGGATTAAAGAAGGAAGAGGTTTTTTATTCGGCCGGGAGCGTCGGCAGACTCACGTCTTAAGAACCGAGCTCCTGGAGAAAGAAATACTTGGCCTTTTTAAAGGCTTACAACTTTTAGGGGTCCACGTGAAAGGGTCATGACAAATCGAGCAAGCGTGGGAAACGTGACTGGGGGCTACATGCATCAGCTAACAGAACAGAAAGTTTTACAATGCTTTTTTCTTACAGTGTCTGGAATTTACAGATAACACAAATAGTTTAGGCCAGGGGTTGATGTTATTATTATTACTTTGTTTAACTCCTGGGGCCGGGTGGTGGTGCCAAGGTTGTCTGGCTATTTATCTTACTTTTGTTTCTCTCTCTCTTCTCCTGTCTTGTGAACTAGGCAAGGTGGGGGGAGGAGGGCAGCAGGAGTAGTAGTGGTCTCCTTCCTTACTTAGAGACAGCCAATTTATCAAGACAGCTGAATTGTAATAGAGAAAGAGTTTAATACCCATAGAGCCAGCTAAAAGAGAGCGGAATTTTATTATTATTCAAATCAGTATCTCTGAAAATTTGGAGGCTGGATTTTTTAAAGATAGTTTGGCAGGCAGGGGGCTAGGGAATGGATGCTGCTAATTGGTTGGGGATCCAATCACAGGGGTATGGAAAATATGTCTTGTGTGCTAAGTCAGTTTCTGGGTGGGGGTCACAGGACCGGTTAAGAGTCCTGGGTTCTGGTGGAGCCATCTGATTGTCAGAAATGCCAAAGCCTGAAAGGATCTATCAAGAGGCCAATCTTAGGTTCTACAACAGTGATGTTATTTATGGGAGTAACTGGGAAAGTTGTAAATCTTGTGACCTCCAGAATAACGGCTGGTAATCATTTAACTATGTCAACATTTTAGCAGAATTCAGGCCCCTCTCATAATTCTAAATCTGTGGCCTTTTATTAGTTTTATATAGGCAAGTTTCGTTTTGGGAAGGGCTATTTTTATTTATTTTTTTCTTTCTGAGACAAAGTCTCGCTGTATTTCCCAGGCACGAGTGCAGCGGTGCAACCTCAAACTGTTTGAGGTTGAGGCCCAACCTCAAACTGCTGGGCTCAAGTGATCCTCCTACCTCATCCTCCTGAGTAGATGGGACTACAGGCTGGAGTGCAAAGGCACAATCTTGGTTCACTGCAACCTCCGCCCCTGGGTTCAAGCGATTCTCTTGCCTCAGCCTCCCGAGTAGCTGGGATTACAGGCGCCTGCCACCATGCCTGGCCAACTTTTGTATTTTTAGTAGAGATGGGGTTTCACCATGTTGGCCAGGCTGGTCTCAAACTCCTGACCTCGTGATCCGCCAGCCTTGACCTCCCGAAGTGCTGGGATTACAGGCGTGAGCCACCGCGCCCGGCCAGTCTTCATTTTTAATTTACTGAAATAGTAATGTTAACGTAGACAATAAGCTGTGTGGGTGCAGATGGTGTTCATTCTCAGTGCTTTTAGAAAATCTAGTAAGTAAAATTAAGGGAAATGTATCCAGGATACTGAGGGCACTTGTCCCTGCAGACTGAGTTTAAAATGGAAGCTATTATTTTGGTAACTCAGAAGGTAATTTGAACTTTAGATGGATGACCCACTTCCTGGCTTACTCATCATTTCCCACCATCCATTCATCTCAGTTGAATGCCACCAGTCTTGTGAGGAAGCAGATTAGGAATGCTCATTCCCACCAGGTATGGTGGCTTACGCCTGAAATCCCAGCACTTTGGGAGGCTGAGGCAGATGGATCACAAGGTCAGGAGTTCAAGACCAGCCTGGCCAATATGGTGAAATCCTGTCTCTACTAAAATACAAAATTAGCCAGGCATGGTGGCGGGCACCTGTAGTCCCAGCTACTCAGGAGACTGAGGCAGAAGAATCGTTTGAACCCGGTAGGTGGAGGTTGCAGTGAGCCCAGATCATGCCACTGCACTCCAGCCTGGGCAACAGGGTGAGAATCTGTCCATAAA
>NW_016836457.1:0-833 GCF_001698545.2 Rhinopithecus bieti | reverse complement strand
CTGTAGAGTGAATAAGCGTGGCTGCATTCCAAGATACTTGATTTACAAAAACAAGCAGTGGGCTGGATTTGGCCCACAGGTGCTAATTTGACCTTGTGCTAAAAGGAAGGTGCTGCTAATGCAGTAACTCTTATTCCTAAAAGTGCCCTGCATGTGTGACGTTATCCTTCCTTTGAGAAAAGGATATATTTCGGTATTCACCACACCATAGTTTTCCACAGTGACTTCATATAATTTTTAAAATTTCATTTATAAAATAAGATTATTTTCAGCATTTCTACCACTTTATTCCTGTTGATAGAACTCAGTATTTTACTGTGATCATTTACTTTGTATATTTGATGAGTATCAACTGTTCTACAATTGGCTGATTTTTATCAGGCAAGAAATACTCTCCTTGAAATTTTAGTGTTTTTTGGTCTTTATGTATAAGCATGAACAACATGATAATCAGCTTATGTAATCTAGAAATGTTCAAGGCAACTTTTAGTTCTATAGTTTTAAGAATTTAACACCTCAGTCTGGCATTTTTAATGCCATATGTGTATAATTTTGTAACCTTTAAAATTATAATCGTTATATAAAATGTGAAGACTACACCTGTTATATAAAATTTGAAACTAATTGTCTATTACTTTTCCATGACTATGGAAGAAAATGACAACATTCTCAGTCATGACTCCTAACTATGATGTCCTTAAAAGAACTGTTTACACTCATGAACTCAGTTTTTTTTCATTCACTCTTAATCTCACACCAGTAAGTCTTTAGTTTCAGCACTCCTCCAACATTGTTTTTCCTCAAGATTATCACTAATTTTCTTCTGTAATAAA